>NW_007255724.1:505507-527526 GCF_000164805.1 Carlito syrichta
TGATTTATTGTAGAGATGAGGTCTTGCCAAGTTGCCCAGGCGGGTCTTGAACCTGCGGGCACAGGCAATTCACTCACCTCAGCCTTCCAAAGTGCTGGGATTACAGACTGAGCCACTGAGCCCAGCCTTCTATTTTTTTTCCAGTTGACTGATGGAAGTCTAGGGATGTATGTTGATAAAGGTCAGACTTACAGAATAATAATTATCACACGGGTTCAAGACCCGCCTGGGCAGCGAGACCTCATCTCTACAATAAATCAAAAAATCAGCCGGGTATGGTAGCGCATGCCTGTAATTCCGGCTACTAGGAAGGCTGAGGTGGAAGGATCGCCGGAGCCCAGCAGGTCGAGGCTGTGGTGGCCGGGAGCAGCCACTGCACTCCAGTCTGGGCGACAGAGTGAGACTCCAACTCAAAAAAAAATCAAAACAACAATAACAACAACAAAAAATAGTACAGGTTCCCTCATTAATTAGTGACTTAAAATAAAATGCACTCATTTTAATTAAAAAATGCCACAAAGGATATTTTTGAGCAAGAATGAGAAATGAACACCAGGTGTTTTGTGCAAATGCAGTTGGGTTTATGATCAGGACTGTCCACCTGTATAGAGCTGCTGAACCCCAGCCTTGATGGGGAAACAACACCACCAGCTGTCCGTTACTGGTCGCACAAGAAGGTAGGCAACAAGAATACCTTTTAATTGGTTTAATCAAAGTTTTGTCCCAGAACCCATAAGTTCAACACAGAAGGCATCAAAATGGTCTACTTGCCCCAGATATATCTTCTCTAATTTGGCCTCTAGATCAGGAGGTCATAAAAATCTTTAAGGCTCATTACATGATCTTATGAAAAAGGCCTCTCAAGAAAAAAAAGCTCATTACACAGCACTCTATGGAAAAAACTGTCAACACTATGAAAGAGAACCCCATCATGAACGTTTAGGATAACAACATTGAAGATGCCATTGATATTACAGAAAAAGCAAGAAAACCATCAAGCTCGCACAATAAATTCCTGCTAGAGAAAATGGTGTCCAGGTGTTGTGCAAAACTTCACAGTTTATGACAGAACCAATCAAGGAAATAATGAAAGAGATTGTGAAAAAAAAAAAAAAGGTGGGTAGTGAAGTTTTCAAGACAGATATTGGAGAAATTCTAGAGCTAAGAGACACCACACCAGAGTTAACAGAAGTTAACAGAAGTGAACAGAAGATGACTTGATGGAGATGAGTGCTTCTAAACCAGTGCTAAAGAGGAAGATGGCACTGAAACAGCAGTGCAGAAAACAAATTAACATTAGACACTCTGGCACAATCTAGTTATTCAAGCCTACTTTTGACTTCTTTATCTTAAATTTGAAGAATGCCCTTCGAGCTTTCAATTTCTTTTACAACATGGTCCCCTCTATTATACAGGCACTAGAACTAAAGCAAGTGGTGAAAGGAGGATTGATATTATATAGAAACATTTTTAGAGAAATGAAAAAGCAAAATGTCAGACAGAAATGACAATGTATTTCTGTAAAGTTACATCACATGTGCCTGCTTCTCCTGTCCACTCCTTCCACCTTTTTTAAAAAACTTTTTCTGCCTCTGCCACCCCAGACAACAAGACAAACCCTCTTCCTCCCCGCTTCCTCAGCCTACTCAACATGAACAGAAGCAGATGCAGTCCTTCGTGACAATCCACCTCCACCTGATAA
The DNA here is from genome assembly GCF_000164805.1 of Carlito syrichta. Lineage (NCBI taxonomy): Eukaryota > Metazoa > Chordata > Mammalia > Primates > Tarsiidae > Carlito > Carlito syrichta. The sequence goes on from NW_007255724.1 coordinate 507,210, forward strand.
ACAGTAGATAGATCTTCTCTCCCTTATGATTTTCTTAATAACATGTTCTTTCCTTTCGTTCACTTTATTGTAAGAATACAGTATATAATACATATGACATACAAAATATGTGTTAATCGATTGTTTGACATTGGTAAGGCTTCTGGTCAACAGTAGGCTATAAGGAGTTAAGTTCTGGGGGAGTGAAAAGTTATATGTAGATTTCTGGTGGTAAGGGGGTTGGCACCTATAGCCCCCGTGTTGTTCAAGTATATGAAGAACTCTCAGAACTCCTTAGGGAAAAACAAAAACAAAAACAAAAACACACATCTAAATAGAAAATAGGCCAAAGAAATAAACAAGACTTTTTAAAATAAATTTTAAAAATTGTATGGATATCTACTAGTTGTACATATCTATGGGGTACATGAGATATTATAATACAAGCACACAATATGTAATGATTAAATTAGAAAAATTGGAGCATCCATCCCCTCAGCCATTGATTATTTCTTTGGGTTGAGAAGATTCTACATCCATTCCTCTAGTTATTTTGAAATATACCACAAATTGTTAGCTGTCATTGCCCCGTGTCACTGAACAATAGATCTTATTACTTCTACCTAACTGTATTTTTGTACCATGAGCCAGCCTATCTTTATCCACCTCTCCCTATTCTTCCCAGCCTCTAGTATCCATCATTCGACTCTCCATCTTCATGAGAACAATTTCTTAGCTCCCACATGTCTTTCTGTTCCTGGCTTATTTTGCTTAATGTCCTCTAGTTCTCCCCATGTTGTTGCAAATGAAAGGACTCGTGTTTCACTGAAGTGGGTATAGAATGGTGAATAAGCAGGGAAAAATATGTTTAATATCATTAGGTTTCTGGGAATGCAAATTAAAGTCACAATGAAATATCACTATACTCCTATAAGGATGGATAGAACTAAAAATAGTGCTACTGACAAGTACTGTTGAGGCTGCAAATGAAGATCTCACATATGATGGACAGAAACGCAAAACGGTACAACCATTTTTTTTTTTGAGTTGGGAGTCTCACTCTGTTACTTGGGCGGGAGTGCAGTGGCAAGATCATGGCTAACCGCAGCCTCAACCTTCCAGGCTCAGGTGATCCTTTCGCCTCAACCTCTCAAGCAGCTGGAACTACAGGGATATGCCACCGTGCCTGGCTAATTTCTTTTTTTTTTTTTAGAGACAACGTCTCAGTGTGTTGCCCAGGCTAGTCTAGAACTCCTGGGTTCAAGCATTCCTCTCGCCTCAACCTCCCAAAGTGCTAGGAATACAGACATGCACCACCGTGATTGGCAGTACAACCACTTTTGAATTTTCTTCAGTATTTTCTTAAAAAGTTAAGCATATGCTTATCATCCAACCCGGTCACTAAAAGAGAAATACACACATATGCCCACAGAAAGATTTGTAAAAATATGTTCATAGCAGTTTTATTCACAATAGTCAAAAACTGAAAACAATAGAAATATCGATCAACAACTGCACATTGTAGTACATCCATACAATGGAATGCCACTCACAATAAAATGTAATGACCTACTGGTACACACAACAACCTGGATGAATCTCAAAATCATTATTCTGAGTAAAAGAAGTCAGGCACAAAAGAGTGTCTGCTGTATTGTTCAATTTATATAAAATTTTAGAAAATGCACGTGAATCAATAGTGACATAAAACTGATCCATGATTGACCAGTGCTGGGTGAAGGAGAAATAAACTGCAGGGGCTAATGGAATGTGTTCACCTCTGATGAGGAGGTGATTGGCTCAGGACAGTGTACATCTGCCAAAACTCTCAAACTAGGCTTTATAGGGATGCAGTTTATTTTATGTAAATATTTCAATAAATCTGATTTTTTTAGATGACATCACTTTGAAAGTATCTGAACACAGAAATAAATGCCATGGTTACTGCCCTTTATGGAGTTCACAATCACTCCTCTGAATGTCACTTTTTTTTAACCTTTAGAAGCTGGAGGATTTGCACTGATCCTTTTTGCTTTCATTTTGTCCTATTTGTAAACAACAAAGTTATATTTGCAAGATGGGATAAAGGGTCAACTTTCAGTAGACAGAATCTGAAACTTTGATCTCTGTTCCACTAAATCACTGAGTCAACAAGCAACTAGCTCTGACAACATAAATAAAATTGCTGAGTGAGAAACAAAGAACAACATTCAGATGCAGTCCAAAGTTACATGAAGTTGAAACATCTCTTAATAAGCCAACCAGATATTTTTTTGGAGATGAAGTTAGAAAAAGGAAAAAAAAAAAAAAAAACCCTGCCTCTGTAACATTCTAATGAATTTCACCCTAAGAGTAGTTTAAAAAGACATTTTAAACTACCATAAATGAATGAGTAATTAGAATTTCACCCAAAGATTACCCAAATACATATTATCAGTTATTCACTTCTCACTCTGCAATATTTTAAACAGCATTTTAAAGATCAAATATGCATAATAAACTCACCGGAGAAATGATTTAATGTTTTCAGCATTCATTTCGGATACCAGTTTCCACCGTATGCTTTGATGATGGCGGTCTGAAGTGGCTGTTTCTTTGACAGGCTTAATAAACCAGCCTGAGGAAAAACACACACACACACACACACACACACACACACACACACACAATAGTTATTGACTTTATTAAAACTAGCAATTCTCCTTCCTCACTCCACCCAGAAAAAAAAACCCTTACCTAACAAATAGATCATGGTGAGCTTTAAAAATACGTTCATATTAAATGTGGAAAACCTTTAAATTCTGGTGTGTAATGTACTTTTGAGCTGGACGAGCTGTATTTGAGGAATGTTTTTTCATTCTCCTTCACATTACGCATCGAAGCATGGCCTTGCCTGTCCTCCCTCGGGTATCTGGTTCTCACCACAGTGCCTGCCTCACAGGGAGCACCGCACAAGTATTTATCTAAATGAACAGCAGTTTTGTGTAGCGCTGCCCATATTAAAGTTTTGACTCAATATCACTAGGATAAAACCATTTTTCATCCCTACGGACAGTGGTTGCTATAGGCTGTATTTTCAACAGCCCATATCTGTATCCTGAACTCTGAGGATTTCTTAAATTTGAGTTTATCACACACTGTCTGTCAGGAAGGCCAAAACACCTCCTGTTTGGCTGCCAGTTTTGCTGAAATTCGCAGACTTCGCATCTAGCTCAGATGGCCCAGCAAGCACACAGGCTCTGCCCTGATCTCTGTGGGGACCAGGAGCCCAGGGGTGGGGGGAGGCGTTTCGTGCACTTACCCATCATGAACCCCGCCAGGAAACACGCCAGCGCCGCAGCCAAGCACATCCAAAGGTACTGACGGCCCTTGGACTTCGCCATGGCTTCTCGGGGACCGGGCTCGAAGCGCCGGCGGCGTTCGCTAGCGCTGGGGCTGCGGAGGATAGAGCGCGCCCACACGTTTAAGAGCCGCGACGCCGCCCCCTCCACCCTAGTCCCGTTCTTCCGAGTGCTTCCCGACTCCTCCCGCCCCTGGGTGGCCTGGAAGGAAGTGGAGACCGGCGCCCGGTGCTTCCCGGCTCCTCCCGCCCCCGGGGACCCTAGAAAGGAGAGGGCGCCCTGCATGGGGGCGCGCGCCTCCCTGTGGGCCGGCCGTTTCCATGCTGTGGATCCCGCAGTAACCCAGAGTAGGTGGCGGGAGCTGCCGAAATTGCCTGAGCCCGCGGGTTCGAGACCCGCCTGGGCAGCGAGACCTCATCTCTACAATAAATCAAAAAATCAGCCGGGCGTGGTAGTGCATGCCTGTAATTCCGGCTACTTGGAAGGCTGAGGCGGAAGGATCGCCGGAGCCCAACAGGTCGAGGCTGCGGTGGCCGGGAGCGGCCACTGCACTCCAGTCTGGGCGACAGAGTGAGACTCCAACTCAAAAAAAAAAAAAAAGAAAGAAAGAAAGAAAAAGAAAACGTGTTTTCCTAGGACTGGGCGACTCTGGGCCACCCGGGCCCCATCCAGAGAACTATCGGATTCCAGCTCTGACGTGCATTCAAGTGCTGCCTTCCCTGACCTGTTACTCTGCTTCCAGATTCTCTGTTCCAATTTCTTACTCCTCAAACTCAGAAGGAATTTCTGGTCCTGGCTGCTCCACTGTTAATACACTAGTGAGGCAGGATGTTTTAGCATAAGCTAGACATAGATAAATCTCTTGTAAGTAGATTTAAAAATAGGGGAAAGATTCAGACATCTTTCCTATCGGTGCACGATCTTCGTACAAGGACCAGGCACACCAGACCTGACCACTTTAACGACTGGAATGTGGATCTACTACCAGTGCAGTGAATCGCAGAGACAATAGGGAATTACCTCACAGACATGATGTCTTAGGAAAAGCCCAATACAAGCTAGGCGATAACTTTAATTATTTAGAAAGTTATTGTGATCTTACGAAGTTGAGAGATGGTCGGCAAAACTCGTGGTTTGCAGATGATAATCTGCAGCCCATCACCTTAGCTCATTAAAGTTGGGAGATGGTCATCAAAACTCGTGACCAGACACCTGCAGACTTAGTTCATCAAAGTTGAGAGATCATCATCAAAACTTGTGACCGGATACCTGTAGCCCACCACCTTAATCCATCAAAGTCGAGAGAAATTCATCGAAACTGACCAGATATCTGTACCTCATTGGGTTGTTGGGTAATCGTTCTCCTACTGTTCCTTTGTGCCATACTGTTCAAATTATCCTGCCATTTTGAATTGTTTTCCAGCAAAACTTCAGAGGATGAAGGGGAAGTTTTTCCTTGGCACCTGCATTAACAAATATCATTCCCCTGTTCTCAACCTCCTATTATATTTATAAAGCATTTATCTTTAAAGATGTTTAGAAGGTTTGCCAACCATGGTCCTTGTAAGTAGAACTCCTGTATCTATCCGTTCCACCTCAGGAGAAAATTTTAGCAGTTTATGATTGGCTTCGCATATCTAACCAAAAGTAATTTTGCAGCAAAGCAAAATTACTGAGTGGACTTTGAAGGGGATGGCACATCTAGGATTTTACTCCAAACTTCACAGCATTGCCTTGAGCCTTTTACTCCGGTCAAGTTTCCAGGAAAAAAATGTCCTTTTCTTGGATATAATTTTTTTCTTTGTATTTCAATGGCTAAAATGTAGACATAATTGTTGATAAATATACCTAATGATTTGTCTCTTGGAACAGTTGTAGAACCCCTGACAGCTCACTTCGAACCAAGCATCAATAGTGAACAAAATGATTTTAAAATATTTGAATGTCATTTGAGTCCCAACTAACTTCAGCTTTTTCAGCTATTAGACCATTGGACATTCCTTCCCTGATTCCTCCATGCTTTCTATTTTAGAGATAAAGATATTTCAAAAATAGTTTCACAACAAAATAACGCCCCCCAACATATACACAGCAGTGTATATAGGAAATTAAAATGAAATTATTCAAAAAGTTCAATAGCCAGTGAAGTAACTAGACTCCTCAAACCTGGTTTAAGAAACACTTTCCTATAGCACCTGGAATTATTTTACGTGTTGTTATTAAATAATATTGGGATTTTAATAACTACTCAGTGTCTACTTTAACAAGGGTCTCCTCTATGCCACAAACAATATCAAATGTAATTTTCTTGCACATATAAACATTTTGAGGAACAATTATGTAAGTTGTTAATTTGGGTACTCTTGGCTCTTTCTATCTGCTACCAACAAGATCATTTGTTGTTGAGTAAATATCCCTCAAAAGGCAGATCAAAATGATCTGAAAAAGGAAAAAGAAAAACAGTTTGTTGGAGAAAGAGAAGTTAGAAGCTAATGAATAAAATGGCAAGTTATTTGTGAATTTTTTCTACTTCTATCTCAATTTTTACAGCTAGTTAAAGTTTGACTAATAGAATAACTCAGTGTGTTATATAGCAGTTTGTCAGTTTGGTCAATTCCCCCAAATTAAAGTTAGATTATTCATTCAGTCATTTATTGAAAGGCTATAGCATGCCATACATTGTGCAAACTTCTGACAATGTGGTCCTTGCCTTCATGAAGTTTATGATACACTGAGAAGGCAAATACAGAATAAGTAATTAAATGTGAAGAGGTCTAAGAAAGAGCAGCATTACCTCATACATGCACGTTGTCGATGTCTCAGAAGGCGCCATCTGCATCCTGCATCTTGACAATCCATTGTGAATAGTCCAGTCAGCTAGGTTCCAGTCTTGGGCTTTTTGATAATACTGAAGCTGAAAGGCATTCAGAATCAATTAAGCTTGTAACAGAAGACTGTTATCAAAAATAGTTTAAATTATTACCATCTTGGCACAAAGTAGCATTGTTGATTTAGGCTAACTTTTTCAACTTCTCCTTCAAAGCTAAAGGCATATAATATTTTAGTATTAAAATTTAGTCTCTCAATAAAACTATTTGACATGCTTGGCTTGCTCATGAGCCTCTAACATGGCAAAACTCAGTATTTTCTCCATTCAAGTTAAGTTGCTCTTATATAAACTTTTTCTTTCTCCTCACTTCACCTCACAGAAGAGGTAATTTTGTCTCTCCAAAGTTCAAGACCCTTTAAATGGGTTATGGCAAGGTTTGAAAACAGTGTGACATATGCACTAATAAAACAGTATATGTAAATTTTGCATATAGAATTAAGTGTTAATTAATTATTAAGCTTTGATTTTTAAAAAGTAATGCTTACCTTGATGATAAAATGGCTAGATAGTTCAGTCTCACCAGCTGCTCTGCCACAAGATTCATGTTGTCTGAAGACATTGCCTTATCCTTCATGTAAGAGGGGCTCACTATGTAGATACAGGCATTGTGCCACTAATATGTCACAAGGTGGCATTACTAGGGAAACGAAATAGGCCTATATGATGCTGTCATCTAGATAGCAATATTCACTTTCCAAAAGCTTGAATGGTTGATGCCATGATAGCTGTGGTGTGTGACAAGACATATATATCTGTTGAGATTTTGGACTCCCAAATTGCCAAAAATTAGTTTCAAACAAAAAATGAGATGTTAGAATGTTAGTACATAAACAATGTACCAAAGTCTGTATAACAGATGAGAAATGAGACAGAGAGAAGCAGAGACACTGGGAAAAGGTGAGCAACTAATAAAAATGAGAAAAATTTTGAAAGGAAAGCAGAAACTATGATTGGAGGATTTTCTTCTGATGTCACAATTACTCTACTCAACAGTAAATGCATAAATTTGAAAAGACTTACCAAGTTAAAATGCAAATTGGAGGCCGGGCTCGGTGGCTCAGCCTGTAATCCCGCGCCTTTGGGAGGCTGAGGTGAGTGAATTGCCTGAGCCCGCGGGTTCGAGACCCGCCTGGGCAGCGAGACCTCATCTCTACAATAAATCAAAAAATCAGCCGGGCGTGGTAGCACGCGCCTGTAATTCCGGCTACTCGGAAGGCTGAGGCGGAAGGATCGCCGGAGCCCAGCAGGCCGAGGCTGCGGTGGCCGGGAGCGGCCACTGCACTCCAGTCTGGGCGACAGAGTGAGACTCCAACTCAAAAAAAAAAAAAAAAAAAAAAAAAAAAATGCGAATTGGAGGGGGAGGCCCTGCTTATGCCTGCCATTCACACAGGTTGTGCCTCCTGTCATGCTGACATTCTAGCTGGAACCTAAACATGGTAAGTTATATAACTTGACCTTTAAATCAGGTTTGTATACTAGACATTGTCAGCCCTTATCAGTAACATGTGCCTTCAGCCTCTCACCCTGATAGCTTTACTAAAGTGCCAGGATCAGGGCACCTCTAGAGCTTTTTCCTCTGGCATTGTCATCCTACAGCCTCGTTCATAGCTGCAGTCCCTGTATTCCTTCAGTAACATTTGATTGTGAACAAATCCATTTATAGTCCTAACCTTCTCTTTAGCAGACTTTTTTCCACCTCATCTTGTCTGACACCAAAAGGCTGAGATGCAATCTGACACCTGTTTTACCTTGATGATGCCACTTTCTCTGAAACCACTTAAATGGACATTTTCTTGCCTTTCCATTTACTCATAGGGTCAGAGAGGAAAGGTAGATCTTTGCTCTGCCACCATTATTCCCAGTGCATTCTATTCTGAAGTCACTTTCCTCTGATTATGTAATTTGCTTCCTCTTTTCACCACTGTTTTCAATTGAGCCCCCAAATATTCACCTAACTCTGTGTTAATGGCTGCATTGTAGATTTTGCATGCACCTTGGGTCCTCCATTCCTAAACTCCAATCCTTTCATGCTCTACTGACTCTGCAATCAAAACATATTTGAATCCAGTTGCTTATCATCTTTGCTGGAATTCTTCTAATCTTACCTGCAATAATTTCTCACCTAGACTTTTTGTAAAGCCTTTTAACTAGTCTCTTTTTCTTTACTCTTGCAGTCCATCTCTGATTCAACAGAATGTTTGTCCTAAGACAACAGTCATATCAGGTTATAATTTAAACTTCTCTAAAGCCTTTCCTTTAAACTTAAAAACAAAATTTAGACGAATTAGAATGGCTTTCAAAAGCCCATGATCTAGATTTTGAATCTCACCTCCCTTCAAAGGAAGACCCCGCCAGGGAAATACATGCAAACCAAAGACATGGAGACCAGGCAACCACCAAATCAACAAAGATGGCCAGCATCACAAAGAACCAAACTAACTCATGGGAGGTCTTCTGGTACTATGCCCTCTTAATGATTAAGCAATGAGTTCATATGTTTACAGATGAAGGAGGCATTGTTATGTGGAAAATTGCTAAGCAAGACTGGGCTGGGTGACTCACACCTCTAATCCCAACACTGTTGGAGGTGGAGGCAGAAGGATGACTTGAACCCAAAACTTTGAGACCAGCCTGAGCAACAGCAAGACCTCATCTCTACAAAAATTTTAAAAAATTAGCCAGGTATGGTGATGTGCACCTGTAATCCCAGGTACTCTTTGGGAGGCTAAAGCAAGAGGTTCTCTTGAGCCAGAAATTGGAGGCTGCTTTGAGCTGTGATCATGACATTGTACTCCAGCCTGTGTAACAGAGTGGGACTCTGACCAAAACAAAAAAGGCTAAGAAAGCCCTTAGTATTTTATAGCATTTTTCACGAATACCTAACAAAGTGAAATAGCAAAAGGAGGGTGTTATTGGAAAAATTAAAGTTATTTTATATTTTTACTCCAGTGATTTGAGACTCTTTAACTGGTTACTCTTCTTGACCAGCTAAACTGACCAAAGACAGTCTAATTCATAACAATAGGAATATAATACCTATTCTGCAAGCCGTGTTCCTAATAATCCCATAGTGCCCTAAATCGTATTGTCAGTATTTGGAACTCTGTATACTCCCTGCTAAGTCTCAGACTGCTGTGAGAAAAGATGCCAGACACTTTCCAGCCCTTCTCACTACTATGCCAGCTCCCATGCATAATATCTTCTTTTTTTTCGATATTGACAAGCAAGGCTGTTGGTGAAAAGGGGTTTTCAGATGATCAGATTATGGCAAACTCTGATTTGTACATGGAAAGAGGTTGAAAAAGATCAAAGGGAAAAAAGAATCAGAGTGGGGGCCAAGGGGGTTTAAATAGTTGTTCAATAAATGCTCCCTGGCCTTCACCAAAACCTAAACCACACAAGGCTACTGTCCTACATCCCAAAACTCACACAGGTCTTCTAACCACAATAAAACAAAATCTTTGGCCAACATAAACTACTTTCTTAAAAAAACTTCTCCTTCAAGTCTCTTCTCATAAAAAAGATCTGGAACCTAGGAAACATTGTGCTATGTGAAATAAGCCAGACACAGAAAGAAATATACTATATGAATTCACTTATATGAAGAATCTTAAAAAAATGGCAGACACATAGAAAGAGAGTAGAATGGGTGGGGAGGGGAACAAGAAGGAGGAAAAAAAAGGAAGTAAGTCAAAGGGTAGGATCTTGCAGTCATGTGGGAGAAGTAAGTCTGGAGATCCAATGTACAGCATGAGGACTATAGTTAATAATATTGTATTGCATACTGAGCGTGTATTAAGATTTTAAGTGTTCTTACCACACCCACAGTGGTAACTATGGAAGATGATGGATAAGGGTAATTTGCTTGACTGTAGTAATCATTCCACTATGTATATGTACATCAAAAACATCATGTTGTATACCTTAAATACCTACAATAGATATGTTATTGGACTTCTTCATAAATATTTTTTTTCAGTTAGAACACATGACTAACATATTGAGAAATAAGATACAAGCCCCTGGAACTAGATATATAAAGCAACATTTTTAAATACATAAAAATCAGAGGTTGCTTGTAGTCAAATGAAGATACTGTTAAAAAAAATTTTAAAAGAAGATTTAAGGAGCATTTAATTCCAATTAACAGTGAAAGATAGAAAGACTCCAGGACATTCTTGTCATTCTTGTTCTTGTTGTTATCTTTGTGAAGCAAACAGGCATGGCGAGCAGGCACACTATACAACAGGTACAGAAACATCAAAACACTTCATTTTGTATATTGCTCAGAGCAAAAAGAGTCTATCTTTGCAATTTATTGGCCTGAGGAAATCCCACCCCCACCTAGTAAAACATAAGCAGAGAGTGAGCAAGGCTCTATCCTACTCTAGTAGACAATCTGTTTTCCTGAATTTTACACATTTTTTTCTTCATTTGATTAGTTTTGGTGAAATCAAATTTAACACTATTTGTCTATGAGCACAAAATTTAGAGGAAGGTGATTATTGGCTACCTTTCCCTTTAAAAAATGCTTTGGAAACTTGATCTCTGAGCATTAGAAAAATTATATCTCATCTAAGTGAAAGGGTGTTTTGCTTGTCATCAAACAACTCTGTTGTGAACTGTAGCCTATATTATTATTTTTCCTGTACCTTGGTTTCTGTTAACTTCTATTTTGTAAGCAACATGCACTATTCTAACTAGAGCAGGAACGAAATAGCAGCTCATAGAATCTGGGGCAAGATTAGAAAATCAACTTTTTTTTAAAAAGTGAGCAGTGATAAGGTGGCCAGGCAACGATAACTATGTCAAAAGTAAGGACACAGGGACAATTTGGTGAGGGTAGCGTGGTGCAGTAACAAGATTGAATGATGGTAACCCTGCATCCCTGTAGCACTTGTCCTAGAGAAAATTCTCACAATCTCCCTACCACAGAAGCTCTTAGGTCATGGCCTTGTGTTCTAGCTGCCAGGGACAGAGAAAAGAAATGCCTAGATTTCATAGCTTCTCTAGTGAAAAAGGTTCTGAGATCATAAAGAATCACAGAACAGAACATTTCTCAAATGTACAAAGGATTTTCATATGCTGCACAGCCAACAGTACACCAGTAAACAACTATAGCCCATTCATTTACTCGCGCAATGTTCATACACACTATCCTCCCCATAGTTAAACTTCCAAAAAACACATCCCAATTGACATTTTTGAACTGCTTACACTTCACCAACAAGACTACACTTATTCCTTATCTATACAGACAAAAAAAAATCATTAGTGTATTATCTAGAAAAGCAGTTCTTGCAGTGAGGTCCCCAGAACAACAGCATCAATATCACTCAGCAACATGTTAGAAGTGCAGACTCTCAGGGCAATCCTATAACTACTGAATCAGAAACTCATCTTTAGAAACAAAAGTACCATCATTGCTTTTAGAGTTGCTTCCTTTTATACAGTGGGAAGAATCAACTCAATGTGTTGTAGTTATTGCATCCAGCTGTACATCTGGTGTTCCTGGTTGACACTCATTCTTCCTCTACTTTTGTCTTGATTCCATCTAGACAGTCATATCCTGTGAACAAAACTGAAAATCTAACCACCACCCTCATATACTGTTTACATTTATTTGTTTGTTTGTTTGTTTATTGATTGATTGATTTTAGTTGGAGTCTCTGTTGCCCAGGCTGGAGTGCAGTGGCACACTCACGACCACTGCAGCCTCAACCTGCTGGGCTCAGGGGGTACTTCTGCCTCAACCTTCCAAGTAGCTGGAACTACAAGCATGCACTACCACACCTGGCTAATTTTTTTATTTATTGTAGAGATGAGGCTCATTATGTTACCCAGGCTGGTTTCAAACCCCTGAGCTTAGGCAATCCTCTTACCTCCACCTCCAAAAGTGCTGAGAATACAGGCTTGAGATGTTTATATTTATATGCAATAGGGAGAGAGACATTCAAGCTAAAGTATAAGAATATATACGTTACAGTAAGAAATGAGACAGAGTCCTTGTTTCATTATTTCATCATGAATGTACTTACAACTTCCTTCCACCTCTTTTCTTCCATGTTGCCATTGCTTTCAGCAAGTATGTGAACTTAGAATAATTACCCTCATTTCAGAGGGACCTGAGCCACTGCTGATCTCTCCTGTTTAGTAATCTCATTTAAGGGGGAGATAATTTAGGGAATCACCTAGATATAATCTTTACTCTTCTTTATCTCCATGATGTCATAGGAATCTCAATTATTTTTTATAATCAGTATTTGCCACCCCAGTCAATAGTATGCTTTCACTTTCTGCCTATTGTTGTTTTCTGTCCAGTAGAGTGAAATACTTAACACAGTCAGAGGGGAGCTTTAAATTTCATATCTATGTAACTGTTATTATTTTCTCTGATAGGAGCATTTACCCTGTAGGTATTAGAACTCCTAAATCATCAAAGTTCAGAGCTGTGGGCTACAAGGGATCATCTGATGTAATTATGGGGAGTAGTACCTTTTCTATATGCTTGGTTTTCTGGTTATGGTATTCTGGTTATAATATATTAACTAATGCTACTCCAAGGTACCTGAGCTAGCACCTTGAATATTCAATGTCTGGTAAATATATTATATTAGTAAACGCAGCCTAATCTGAAATTTTCTTCTTTGTAAAGTATCATTAGAATCTGTAACCCATGCATTCTCAAGATAGTTGCCAATATAAATTGCTAAAATCCTACAGTTATTGTGATGTATAAGCATTGTTTATGAGAATATGCCATGGAAAAACCTTTTGAGGTTTGCTTCCATTTTAATTTGGCTACTATTTGGGAGACAATGAGTTATAAAAACTATTGACTTTTTACTTTGAGGTAGGAGATTCCCTTGAGTGAGAGAGTCTACACAAAGAGGTAGAGTGTAGAGTTTCCTCATCAAAGGAGAACCACACAAGCTGGCAAGTTGAACTCTAAATCCTCTAAGTCTCTCCATATAGCCACATTCCAATGTTGCTATCTCACACTTTTACATCAATTCTCAGACTTCCAGTCAAGAGATTCAGAAAGACAGAATTCAACTGACCTTGTAATTTGTCAAGTCATAAGAATAAACTTGACATTTGTTTATAACAATCTCAAACTTTAACTTGTAAGAAAAAAGTGTTTGTGTGTATGGAAAGAGGGTGATGTCAGTCTCTAAGTTTCAGGATGTTACTTACACTGAATTTAGGGAACTACTGTCTGCTTATATCTTTAAGATACCTTTTGCTACTAGGAGCAGCCACCCTCGATTAACATTTTTTGAATCTCTCAGGTCTTTCACAAATGTGCTAAGTCAACAAATATCTTATCTGTATGATTTAATAGAGGGACACTTAGCAGATAATGCTTGAATAAGCTAGTAGCTGTTATATTGTATACGAATGAAAGATATGATAATAATTTCCTGAGATTTTATTCTGAATAAAATTGACTGATTATTTTTTCCAATCCTACCATCATTTTTGGTTTAACATATTAGTGATTTCCTTAGCTACTTCTAAATGAACATTCAAAATCTTTGGTCTATGGGGTCCTTAACAAGTGTCAGGGAGAAGGGTGTATGAGGACTAGAATGATGAGAGATTACTCCTAATACCAGTTGCTTTTGTTCAAATGGGGTTGCAACATAAAATCCTCTATGTTCCCTAAGGATCATTTGTGTTGTCTTGTTTTGCTTTTTACTTTATTTTATTATAAAGGTATGGGGTACAAGTCATGATTATGTACATAGGTAGTTAGGACCTCCAACTGGTCGTCACATTCCCTGGTTTAGGACCAGGTAGGCTTTTTGTTATTGCATGCCTCCTACCTCCACCTCCACCCCTGGCAGTGTCCAAAAACCTATGTATTAGAAAAGAAGAACTATCTCGAGTCAATGACCTCATATTTCACCCCAAGAAACTAGAAAAAGAATATGAATTAATCCTAAAGTAAACAGAATCACAGAAATAATAATCTGAGAATAACTCAAGACAGAAAATAAAAACAATTGAGACAAATAAACCCAAAATTTATTGATCTTTGAGATCTAGCTATACTGATGGGGAAATAAAGGAGAAGACACAAATTATCAATATCAGGAATGAAAAGGTGACATTGCAGAAAATTCTACAAATATTAAAAAAAGATAAGAAAATGTTTTGAACAACTTTATGCAAATATATTAGGCAATTTAGATTTAAAAAAAAAAACTCTAGAAAGGACATTCAGGCAAAGACCACTAGAAACACACCTGTAACTGAACAAATTGGATTTGCTACAACTTTCAATAGAGCATTTGAAGGAATATTGTATAGGACTTAAACTTTGCTTAGGAGGTATGGATGAGGGTCTAAGAAAGAGGGGGTTTGCTCTGATTGGATGCTATCAGAAAATAGAGACATATGATCTAACCATTTCATTCTTATGTATTATCCAAGAGAAATAAAAGCACGTGTCTGTATAAAAACATACACATGAGTGTTCAGCAGTTTTATTTATTATACCTTCAAGCTAAAACAACCAAGATTTCTATAACAAGTATTGTGAACAAACTGTGGCATATCTATTCTATCAAATATTCTCCCTGAAGAGAAGAATCAGGGAAGGGTGAGATTATAAAGTGGCACAAGGAAATTTATAGGTGATGGATGCTCATTATTTTGATGGTGGTGGTGGTTTTACACATATATACATATGTCAAAACTTACCAAGTTGTCAGTTTGAAAAATGTGGCCAGGCTCAGTGACTCAGCCTGTAATCTCAGCACTTTGGGAGGCCGAGGCCAGTGGATTGCC
Source organism: Carlito syrichta (assembly GCF_000164805.1). Taxonomy (NCBI): domain Eukaryota; kingdom Metazoa; phylum Chordata; class Mammalia; order Primates; family Tarsiidae; genus Carlito; species Carlito syrichta. The sequence goes on from NW_007255724.1 coordinate 522,216, forward strand.
TAAGCCGCAGGCTTGAGACCAGCCAGGACAACTTGGCAAGACCGTCTCTACAAGAACAACAACAACAAAAATTAGCCAGGCGTGGTAATGCATGCCTATAGTTCTGGCTACTTGGAAGGCTGAGACGAAAGCATCGTTGGAGCCCAGCTGGTCAATGCTGGGGTGGCCATGAGTGTGCCACTCATCTCCAACCTGGGTGACAAAGTGAGACGCCAACTCAAAAAAAAAGTAGTCTATAAAGAAAAACGTGTAGTTTATTGCATGTTAATTGCGCCTGAATAAAGCTGTTTTAAATGGAAAAGGAGGGGAAATGGGCAAGATGACAATGGAACTGGTTGGAGTGCGAGAGCCTCTGCAAAAGTGAGTGGCCATAAAGACTGTCTGCATGAGTGGGTATGTTCTGGTGGGTGAGTGAAAGTCAGGTTCATGCACTCGGTGCTCTCCTTTGGAGGTGAATACAAACTACCACTGCCCAGAGATTAGAGCCCCAGGCACTCAGAATCATCTGCCATTCTCGGGGGGTCTCTTGAGAGGAGGCAACAGAGAACGACTCCTCCTCAGTACCTGGTACCTGGTCCACATCATCACCTGCAGCAGCAGACTGGGCATTAGCAGCAGGAACCATGCAGAAGACCCAGCAAGGAAATCTGAAATGGAACCCAGCTGCTGGTGAGGAGATGCCGATCACCGCTATCTTCTGTGTCCTGGGACCAGGCAGAGACCTGCCTTGTCCCTCCTGGCTCTGTCCAGTTTTCAATCTGAGACCCAGAGGCTATGGCACCCGTCTGGGATCGACCATCAGACACAGAGACAGAAACCTCCCCCACACATTGGAACAGGCACAGACACATCTGATCTGAGTGGGAGACTTGACAGCAGCAGCAGCTGATGAGTTGGGTGAGTCCAGATCTGATTCATCCTCCTCCTACAGCAGATGCATACTCACCTGACTCTTCTGCTGTTCCTGCTGCCATCAAGCACTCAGATCAGATGTGTCTGTGCCTATTCCAGCATGGGGGAGGGAGGTATCTGTCTCTCTATGTTTGATGGTAGATCCCAGAGGGTTCCGTAGATAGCCTCTGGGTCTCAGGTTGGAGGATATACAGAGCTAGGTGGGGCAACGCAGGTCTCTGCCTGGTCCTGGGACAGAGAAGGGCATCTGACCGATGCTAAGAGCAATCCTATCACCGGCTCTGAGAGTGGAGGGGACGGAAGGGACTGGAGCCACTTCCTAACACGGTGGCAGCCAAAAGTGGTGGCAGCCAAAAAGCATCAGCAGCCAAAAGTGATAGCAGCCAAAAGTGGTGGCAGTGCTTGGGAAAGGAACCTGAAGTTCCAGAAATGGCTACAGAGCAAATTTTTAAAAATTTCTCTCTTTCTTTCTATTTTGCTTACATTTTCATACTTGCTTTGTTCCTGTTACTTTAATGTTGTTTTTGTTAGATTTTCTGTTTGCATATGGGTACTTTTGAGGGCGAATATATCAACAGGGGCTTGTATTTTCTTTATGATTGTTTGTATGTTCCTGTTTTAATTTTTTTTTCTGTCTTTGTTTCTGTGTTAGTTGGTGCAACTGTCTGTTTTCCCTCTTCTTCCTTCTCTTCACTTTCCTTTCATCTCTCCTTTCTTTCTCTATTCTTTTCCTTTTTCTTATGTCATTTTGCTTTCAGGGGACAAACCTTCATCCCCACTGCACAGACAGATTGTAAGTCAGTGGAAAGTGGGTTCCAGGAGGCCCACGCACCAGTCAGTGGATACTGGGATCTGCAGATAGCTTCTGAACCACAGCTTCCTCCTTGATCAAATCTCAAAACTTCAAAAAGCAGAGCCCCTCAACCCCAGTCTGGCTTCAAATTTGAACAAATCCAGAAGATATACACAAGGAAGAATAGGGGTTTGAGCAAACAGACACAAAAGCTGTCCCCCCCCCATTACGGAACATTACAATTAAAGAAGAGGGGAAAAAAGAAGGAGGAGGAAAACCTTCACAAATGAGGGAAAACCAAAGGAAGAGTACGGGTCTCATACAGACCACTGGGAAGACAACAACTGAGAATACAGTCTTTGGAACTCAAACAATGAAGAAACTCCAGAATGACTAGTCTCAAACTACAAACCCAGATCAAGATATTAGTAGAGAGAATAAATAGAAATGAGGAGAAACAAGAGGAAAGAATGAAGGAGTTGATAACTGAGATGACAGCAATAAAGAATATAGTGAATGAAATAAACAGCAAGTTGATTAGTATGGGAAGCAGAATTCACCAGCAGAAGAATCTCACAGCTATAGGACCCCAATATGGAACTAATGCAAACTGTGAAGACACTGAAAAGAAGTTTAAAAAGATGAAACAACGCCTCCAGTAAATGAGTGATTATATCAAGAGGCTGAACCTAATATTAATTGGAATCCCTGAGGCAGATAGAGAGACAGAGACCACCCTGGAACAAACATTTCATGAATTTATCCAAGAAAACTTCCTTCATCTCATCAGAGACGTGACCATTCAAACACAGATTCAGAGAACCCCTACAAGACATCAAATGAGAAAACCAACTCCTAGACACATAGTAATTCGCTTACACGAAGTAGGTATAAAAGAAAATATCCCAAAGGCAGCAAGAGAAAAAAGTGAAACTACCTACCAGGGAAGACCAATTAAAATAGGAACAGACTTATCTACAGAAACACTTTCACCTAGAAGAGACTAGAGTCCCATCTTAAAAGTTCTAAACTTCAACCAGGAATTACCTACCCTGGTATGCTAAGTTTCATCAGCAGTGAAGAATTAAAATCCTTCCCAGACATTCAATCCCTAAGAGTTTACACCACCTCCAGACCAACTCTGCAAGAACACATAAGAAAGTATTAAACACGGGAGAAAGAAAAAAAAGAATGACCATGCCATTCTCAAATATGCAGGAAAAAGATTGAAAACACACACGAATCAATCCAAAATCAAAATAAAGACAACATACAAATAAACAAACAGCAACAACAACAAACTCTATAAGATCTCATGATAGGGATAAACTCTCACATCTCAATAATTAGCCTGAATGTGAATGGACTAAATGCACCACTGAAAAGATACAGAATGCCAAATTGGATAAAGAAAATCACAATGCAACAATATGTTGTCTCCAGGAGACTTATCTCACCAGAAAGGACACTCACAGACTCAAAGTAAGAGGATGGGAAATAAATGCTCAGGAGAATGGAACACAAAAGAAAGCAGGAGTTGTAATCTTAATATCAGGTTAAATACTCTTTAAGCTTTCAAAAATTTAAAAAGATATGAAATGTCACTACATAAAGACACAAGGTTCAATCCATTGACAAGAAATATCTATCCTAAGCATATATTCACCCAAAATAGGAGCACCAACTTTCATAAAGCAGCTTTTAGACAAAGTAAAAAATTATATCAACTAACAATCATGGAATACACATTCTATTCATCATCAAATGGAATGTACTCTAAGATCAACCACATCCTTGGTCATAAATCAAGCATAAACATATTGCATAAGATTAAAATACTGCCATGCACATTCTCAGACCACAGTGGAATAAAAATAAATATCAACACCAAGAAAGTTCCCAGAAAATCCACAAAGATAAGGACACTAAACAGCATGCTGCTGAATAACTCTTAGGGTCAACATGGAAATCAAAAGATTCCTGAAAACAAATGAAATTCAAGAAACATCTTACCAAAACCATCTTACATGCCATGTAAGCAGTACTAAAAGGAGAATTCATATCTCTATGAAGAAACTGGAAACATCACAAGTTAACAACCTAATAAATCACCTAAGGAAGCTGGAAAAGCAAGACCACCAAAACCCTAACTTCAGCAGAAGAATTCAGATCACCAAAATAAAAGCCCAAATATGGGACCTAGAAGACAGAAATATCATAGAAAAAAAATCAATGAAACCAAAAGCTGTTTCTTTGAAAGAATAAACAAGATTGATGGACATCTAGCCAGATTAACCAAGAAAATGAGAGAAAAAGCCCAAATAAAAACAATCACAAATGCAAAAGATCAAGTCAAAATTGATCCCGAAGAAATACAAAAGATTTTCAGAAACTACTGTGTACACTTGTATGGAAACAAACTTGAAAACCTAAATGAAATCAAAGACTTTCTGACATCACACAACCTCCCCAGGTGAAACAAGAAGAAACTCAGACCCCAAATAGACTAGTAACAACCCAGGAAATTGACTTTGTAATAAGAAAACTACATACAAAAGAAAGTACTGGACCAGATGGCTTTCCAGGAGAATTTAACAAAACATACATGGAGGAGCTGATACCAAACTTATTGAAAGTATTTCAGGCAATCGAGAAAGATGGAGCTCTCCCCAAATCATTTTATGAAGCTAACATCACATTGATACCCAAACCAGGTAAAGATCCAACAAAGAAAGAGAACTACAGGTCAATATCCTTGATGAACATAGATGCTAAAATTCTCAACAAGATTCTAGCAAACCAGATCCAACAACTCATCTCAAAAATCATTCACCGTGACCAAGTAGGCTTCATTCCTGGTATGCAGGACTGGTTCAACATCTGCAAGACCACAAATGTAATTAAATACATCAACAGATGTAAAAACAAGAACCACATAATTATATCACTAGACACGGAAAAAACTTTCGATAAAATCCAGCATCCTTTCTTGATAAAAATTCTTGTACAACTACGCATAGGTGGAACATACCTCAAAATAGTAAGAGTCATCTATGAGAAACCCACAGCCAATATACTGCTAAACAGACAGAAATTAGAAGCATTTTCCCTGAAAACTGGAAGAAGATAAGGCTGCCCAGCTCACCTCTCCTGTTTAACATAGTGTTGGAAGTCCTAGCTAGAGCAATCAAACAAGAGAAGGATGCTGGGTTTTAAAAAACTGAAAAGAATCTGTCAATAACCTCCTTGCACTGATAAAGTACTTTGGCAAAATCTCAGGGTATAACATAAATGTGCAAAAGACAGTCACATTCCTATACACCAACAATAAACAAACAGAAATCCAAATAAAAAGTACAATCCTGTTCACAATAGCCACAATGAAAAAATAAAATAAAATAAAATAAAATAAAATACCTTGGCATCTTCCTAACCAGAGAAGTGGAAGACCTTTCCAATGAAAACTACAAAACATTGTTCAAAGAAATCAAAGTTGAACCAACAAATGAAAAATATTCTATGCTCATGGATTGGAAGAATCAACATTGTTAAGATGTCCATCCTACCCAAGGCAATCTACAGATTTAACACAATACCCATTAAATT
>NW_007255724.1:527554-557212 GCF_000164805.1 Carlito syrichta
GCCACTGCAGCCTCGCCTGCTGGGCTCCAGTGATCCTTCCACCTCAGCCTTCCAAGTAGCGGGAATTACAGGCATGCGCTACAACGCCCGGCGGATTTTTTGATTTATTGTAGAGATGAGGTCTCGCTGCCCAGGTGGGTCTCGAACCCGTGGGCTCAGGCAATCCACTCACCTCAGCCTCCCAAAGGCGCGGGATTACAGGCTGAGCCACTGAGCCCGGCGGAAAGTCATTTCATATGGAATTCATATGGAAACATAAGTAACCACGAATAGCCAAAACAATCCTCAGCAAAAGAAACAAATCATACTTCCAGACTTTGAACTTTATTGTGAGGCTACAATAATCAAAATGGCCTGGTATTGGTACAAGAACAGGCATATAGACCAACGAAACAGGATAGAGATTCCAGATGCAAAGCCTCAATTTTTCAACCAACTCATCTTTGACAAACCCTCCAACAACAACCACTAGGGAGAGGAGAACCTATTCAGTAAATAGTGCTGGAAAAACTGACTGACCACATGCAGAAGATTAAAATAAGACCCCTCCCTATCACCATTCACAAAAATCAACTCTAAATGGATCAAAGACCTAAATATAAGAACTTTAGAAAATGCAGGAGACACCCTTATGGAAATGTAACTGGCAATCAATTCCTGATCAAAACCCCAAGTGCCCACCCATGCCATAAGAGATAGACAAGTGGAACCTCATCAAACTGAAAAACTTCTGCAAAGTCAAATAAATCACCAAGAGAGTGGGCAGACAGTCCACAGATTGGGAAAAAATATTTGCCAGGTGTATATCTGACAAAAGTCTAACATCTAGGATCTACAAGAAACTCAAACATGCCAAAAAGAAATAAACAGCCCTATTAAAAAGTGGGTAAAAGATATGAATAGACACTTCTCAAAAAAAGACATGAGTAGTCAACAGATACATGAAAAAATGCTCAGCCTCACTAGTCATCAAAGAAATGCAGATTAAAACCACACTGAGATAGCACCCAACTCCAGTCAGGATGGTCACCATCAATAGCTCAAAAAACAACAGATGCTGGAGAGGATGTGGGGAAAAGGGTCCACTTCTGTACTGTTGGTAGGAGTGTAAACCAGTACAACCTCTGTGGAAAACAGTGTGGCTATTCCTAAAAGGTCTAAAACTCGACCTTCCATATGACCCCACAATCCCCCTTCTGGGAATATAACCGGAGAAACTCAAATCACTCTATGGGAAAAAAACCTGCACATTCATGTTTATTGCAGCATTATTCACAGTAGCAAAAACACAGAACCAACTGTGCTGCCCACTGAAAAGAGGACTGGATTTTTAAAATGTGGTACATACACATGATGGAATATCACACAGCCATAAAGAAGGGCAAATTTATGAACTTTTCAGAAACTTGGATGGACTTAGAATCTATAATACTCAGTGATCTATCACAGAAACTATACTCAGTGATCTATCACATGTTCTCACTCATAAGCGGACCTTGAACACTTATCATAATAGTATAAGAAAGGGATTGGCAGTAGTGGGAAACTGTCAGGAGAGGAAGGGGGAACACACCTAATCAACAAGTGTACCTACATAATGACCATTTGTATACTTAACCCTAAATTGTACCCCACATCTTTAAAATAAAAATAAAATGAAAGAAAAACAAATGGAAAGGAAAGGAAGGAAAGGAGGCTATTAACTTTCTTAAACTTAATGCAGAGTCACTTGAACCAGGAAAAAATGGTCTCAGTCAAGATCCTCATTCTTCCTCTATGGTACTAGTTGTCATATCTTAATTAGCATATACATATTTTAAATGTTTACTATTAATATTTTTGACTGACAAACCATAATTGTATATATTTATGGGGTATAATGTGACATCTTGATATATGTATACAGTGTGGCATGATTAAATCAAGCTCACTAACATTTCATCACCTTGCTTACCTATCATCTTTTTATGGTGAGACATTTGAAATTTACTGTTAGTTTTTTTGCAATATGTACTACATTATTATTGACTATGATCACCCTGCTGTGCAATTGATCTCAAAACCTATTCCTTCAGTCTGAGACTTTGTTCCCTTTGATCAATGACTTCCCATTTTCTCCCTCCCCTTTCTTTTGCCCCAGCCTCTGGTAATCATCCTTCAGATTTTTACTTACAGCACACACACACACACACACACACACACACACACACACACACACACACACACACACACTGACTCATATATTTAAAGCAAGATTTATTAAGAGGACAGAAAAACTCCCACAGTGGGAGGGGACCCAAAGGGATTGCCCTCACATATATATTTTAATAGAACAGATTTAAAGGGTTAATTGGAAGTTGAAACTTAAGTAGGAGTCCTCCTTTCCTCATTTGTGTGATCGAAGAAAGATTTTTCCCTTGCTTATATAAGCAATATTAGGACTCACTATTATGTTTGAAGACAAAATTGCAGTTTTAGTTCATGGAATCTAAACAGAAAAATCAGAGAACTGTTTGTTTGTTTGTTTGTTTGTTTGTTTGTTTGTTTTTAATTTCCTGGAGCAGACACTGATTTTCCTCTTGTACCTCTACTCAGAAATCTTGATTCCTACTCAGCACAAATCTCCAGAAAATTCTTATCTTCCCTACACACAGGAACTACTTCATCCATCATATTGTCTCTAGGCACAGTGTTTGTGGCCCCACTCAGACTGGCTGAGAAGACTTTGTTTTTGCTTGACTCGGGAGGTAGACTTTTTTTCTTTTTTAAAAAATCTTAAAAAAAATTTCCTGTCCACCTCTGAAGGTGCAAAGTGCTCACCCCCACATCCCACTGCATTTCTTCCACCTTCAGCTTCACTCAGCCCCACAGTATCAATAATTATTAGGTGAACTGCTATTGGTAAAAAACATTGCCAGCATTGTGGTAGACTTTATTTTTAATAATGATCTGAGAAAACTGACTTTAAATGTCATATAGGTCTGGCTGTGTACAAATGTCTATCAATGTCCTCTAGGTTGGGTATTTCTCACATTTATTTTCTACAGTTTCTTCCTCTGTTTCAACTATGACATTTATTTGTGGTTTCCAACAGGGAGATAAAAAATGCTAGTTCTTTTAATTTTTTTTTTTTAATTAATTAATTTATTTTTTAAGTTGGAGTCTCACTCGGTCGCCCAGACTGGAGTGCAGTGGCCGCCCCCGGCCACCGCAGCCTCGACCTGCTGGGCTCCGGCGATCCTTCCGCCTCAGCCTTCCAAGTAGCCGGAATTACAGGCATGTGCTACCACGCCCGGCTGATTTTTTGATTTATTGTAGAGATGAGGTCTCGCTGCCCAGGTGGGTCTCGAACCCGCAGGTTCAGGCAATCCACTCACCTCAGCCTCCCAAAGGCGCGGGATTACAGGCTGAGCCGCCGAGACAGGCTTTCTTTTAATTTTTAATTTACAGATGTCAGTAATCACCTCACATTAGAAACACCTGGAAGTTTTTAAAATGCCAATGGTTGAAGACTGATCCCAGAGATTTTGATTTAATTGCTCTGTCCCTGGGTATTGAGTTTCCCAGATGATTATGCATTAGGGCTTCAAACCATTAATTTCTAAGCTTGTTACTCAAAATTTGGTCAAAGATTAGCGTTATCAGTATCACCTGGGAGTAGCCTCAGGCTCCTTTAGATTTACTCTAAATCTGAATCTAAATCTTTTACATTTTCAAAGAATCTGCATTTTGACAAGACACCCTGGTGACCTAAATATGCTCTAATTTGAAGAAGCACTGGTCTAGAAACCATATAGGACCCAAAGGGACTCAAGAAGCTAATTTCTTGAGTACAAGTTTTTCATATTTATTCTTCTATATTAATTTGAGTGAAGGCCACCTAGAAACCCAAACTTCACCTGCATGCAACCTACTTATGTAGTACATCCTCATTTGTACCCCATAACTCTAAAATAAATAAATTCTAAAAAATTAATTTGGATTTTTTTTGGTTTTTAATCGACAAATAAAAATGGAACCTACTCACAAAGTACATAGTGATGATTTGGTACATATAATGCATACTGACCAGATCAGGGTAATTAGCATATCTATCATCTCAAACACTTTTTTTTGTTGTTGCTGTTGTTGGGAACATTCAATAGCCTCCTTCCTGCTATTTCTTTTTGAAGCTATATATTTTGTTAACTGTAGTCTCTTCCAATCCCTTCCCTCCTCTACTCTTCCTAGCTTCCAGCATCCTCTGTTCTCTTTTTTACTTCTATGAGAACTTTTTTTAAGCTTCCACATGAGTCAGAATATGAATTTTTAATGTTCTGTTTCTGACTTATTTCATTTCGCATAACATTCTCTAGTTTGCTGTGAATGACAGGATTCTAGGATTCTAGGTTGCTGTGAATGACAGGATTGTGGAGGACAATAAATGATTCATTTCCAGAAAATGGAGTAAGGTTTGCTGACATGACCAAAAGACAAAACAAAAGGAGGCTGGTGAATATATTCAGCCTCCCTTTGTTTTGTCTTTTTATATATGGGCCCCCAAAACCCTGGAATTTACTTATAAAAAATTGTCCATTTATTCTTTCATGTTTAAACTTTAGTCACCTTCAAAGTACTTTCTGTTTGATACAATACTCCTATCGAGATGCTTTTTCCACTGCTCAAAACAGTTTTTGAACTTGTCAATTTTGATATCTTTTAGAGCTTCTGCTATTTTTTTGTTTCATCTCTTCTACATTAGCAAAATATTTCCTTTTGGGAACTTTTTTTTTTTTTTTTTTAATCTGGGGAAACAAAAAAAGGCTGCTGAGGGCAAGATCGGGTGAATAGGGAAGGGTCATGCCATTTTTTGTCAAAAACAACTGAACCCAGCGCCGTGTGGGCAAGTGTGCTCGCCAATCACCAATCATGAAAAGGGGAAAAATGTTGAAAGAATTTCCGAAAAAATTCACTGAAGCGAACACAGCCTCTCACAATGCTAGCTGTTACACTGACCCATGGGTTCCTAGAACAGTTACCCAGTAGGGGAAGCCTGTTCCACAAGGGGCCCACCCTGCAAAAGATAATTTCCGGTTTTTTGGGGTCTTCCCTCTTACACATATCACATTTTTTTCCTCCATTCATCTGTTATTGAACACTTAGGCTATCTTGGCTATTGTGAACAGCACTGCAATAAATAAGGGAGCGCAGATAACTCATTAATATAATGGTTTCCTTTCCTATGGATAAATTCTCAGTAGAAGGATTGCTGGATCATGTGGTAGTTCTGTGTGTAGTTTTTTGAGGAAGGTTTATTACTGTTCTTTATAGTGTCTGTGCTAGTTTGCATTCCCACCAACAGTGTACATAATTTTCCTTTTTTCTATATCCTTCCCAGAATTTTAAAAAATCTTTTTGATAATAGTCTTCCTAACTAGGATAAGACAATAGAGCTCGTTGTGTTTTGATTTGCATTTCCTTGATAGTGATGTTGAGCATTTTTTAGTGTATTTGTTTACCAGTTTTGTATCTTCTTTTGAGAAGTGTTTATTCAGATCATTTGTGTATTTTTAATCTAATTTATGTTGCTGTTGAGATGCTTCAGTTTCTTGTATATTCTGGATACTAATCTTCTGTTGAATGAGTAGTTAGCAAATATTTCCTCTGTAGCTTGTCTTTGCAGTCTGTTGTTTACTTTCTGTGCGGAACTTTTGTAGTTTGATGTAATACTGTTTATTTTTGCTTTTGCTGCCTGTGCTTTTCATATTTCATTTATAAAATATTTTTCAAGACCTATGTCTTAAAGCATTTCACCTGTATTTTTTTATACTAGGTTTATGGTTTCAGGTCTAACATTTAGGTCTTTGATTCATTTAAGTTGATTTTTATATACGGTTACAGGTAGGTGTCTAGCTTTATTCTGCATATGAATTTCCAGGGTTTTTTTAGCACCATTTATTGAAACTATTTTTTCCTCAGTACATTTTGTTGGCATCTTTGTCAAAAATCAGTTGGCTGTAGATATGTGAATTAGTTTCTGGGTTCTTTATTCTATTCCATAGGACTATGTGTCTTTTTTTATGTCAGCACCATGCTGTATTGGCTACTACAGCTTTGTAATATATTTTGAGGTCTGATAGTGTAACACCCACAGGTCTTTTCTTTTTGCTTAGGATTGCTTTAGTTATTCAAAATCTTTTGAGATTTCATACAAATTTTAGAATATTTTTCTATCTTCATGAAGAATGTCATTGCTATTATGATAAATTGCATTGAATCTGTAGATTGTTTTGGATAGTATTGTCACTTTAGCAATATTAATTTTTCTAATCCTTGATCATGGATACCCTTCCATTTGCTTGTATTATCTTCAATTTCTTTAATAGTATTTTGTAGTTTTCCTTGTAGAGGTCTTTCATCACTTTAAGTTTAATTCTAGATTTTTTAATTTTTTAGCTATTTAGGATTGCCTTCTTTTTTTCTCTTTTAGCTAGTTCATTATTCACATGAAGAAACACTATGGTTTTTTGTATATTAATTTTGCATCTTGCAAATCTACTGATTTGATTATCAGTTACTAAAGTTTTCTGGTGGATTCTTCAGATTTTTTCATATAGTGTAATCTACAGACAGGAATAATTTTACTTCCTCCCTTCTGATTTGAACACACCTTATTTCTTCCCTTTGATTAATTGCTCTACCTAGGACTTCCAATTCAAATATTTTTTAACATTTTAAACTTTTACATAAATGCTGGAATCAACATTCATTTTTCACACGTAAAAAAACACAAAAGCTCTGCTTGGTTTGTAGTTTTAATTTTAATCATTATTGTCAGAGACAAATTATTAAAAAATTAGACCATCTATTAAAATATATTCCCCAAAACCAGTTTCTTAAGGACAATATCTGCAACTGGTTTTATGAAAGGAAAAAGACTCCTCTAAAATTGTGTCATGTTTAGGAAGCTGGGAAAGCAGAAAATGGTTCCTCTTAGAATCACACATCCTCATCACTTTTTATAATAGCCTGTAATAAAAGAATATCCACAAGGTGGCGGTATGTATACATGGCATCCTTGAAATTAAAGCTATGCTTTTGCCAGTTCAACGATAAAATGTGCGTTTCTGAACTCACTTTAATGTATAGAATACAAGAATTTGACTTAATAGCAGGTCTTTATGATGAATAGTCTTGTATGATCATTTTAGTTGCTTGAATTATTTTGCATCTTTTTTTTGAGTCAAGGTCTCACTCTTGTTGCCCAGGTCGGAGCACAGTAGCAACTGACCGCTCACCATAGTCTTCACCTCCTGAGCTCAGGCAATCCTTCCCACCTCAGACTCCCGAGTAGCTGGGACTACAGGCATGTGCCACCATGCCCTGCTTATTTTTTAACTTTTTGTAGAGACAATGCCTTACTATATTCCCTAGACTGGATCTTGAAATTGTGGGTACAAGCAGTCCTCCCGCCTTGACCTCCCAAAGTGTTGGGATTACAGGTATGAGCCATTGTACCTGGCAATATTTTTCATCTTAATATGAATTAGTGCTTAACAATTAGTGCTATGCGTATTGACTGATAAACCTGGGCAGGTGTTCTTATTCTATTTTTAAAAGCATGCTTTTAAAACACTTTTAAACTTCCATAACTGAAGAATATGAAAGTTTTTATTTTGTTAAAAAAAAATAAAGACTTGTAATTCTAGCACTTTGAAATACCAAGGCAGGATTGCTTGAGTCCAGGCTGGGCGAAATAGAGAGACCCTGTCTCTTCAAAAAATATTTTAAAAATTAGCCAGGTGTGGTGGTTCATGCCTGTAATCCCTGCTATATTTGGAAGACTGAGGTGGGAGGACCACTTGAGCCCAGAAGGTTGAGGCTGTGGTAAGCTGTGAGCATGCCACTCCAGCCTGAGTGAAAAACATTACTGTTATTAGCCCCCATAAAAACTGTGATTAGCAATACACACACAGGGAAAAAGGCTCCCTGTGACAAAGGGGTTCCCATAGCATATGACAGATTCCTGATTTGTCTCTGGTCAGAAGTGACTACAGCAAAAGATAGGCCTGAGCTGGGGAGAGAAGGTGCAAGAAGGGATGCTGTATATGAGGGAACTTTGAGCAACATCAACAAAGCTCACAGTTCTACCTTCATAATCCAGGAACACTCCGATTCGGCCAGTAGGCCTTGGCACATATTGAAAGATCAGTGGGGAGGTGGTAAAGAGAAGGCAGTGACCATCCTCCTTTACACATCCAAGAAGAAATAGCCCTTCCTTCTCATCTATGTTGTCATTCCGACGGTCCTTCATCCAGTAATCATTGCAGACTCCAAAAGCCCAATTCCAAAAGTTCCCTACATCCACCTCCCAGTAGAATTTGCCAGAGGTAAAAGTCTGAGCACCCCATGCAAGAAAACATCCAGATCTGGGAGTGACACAGGCCGCATCCTCAGGATTACATCCAACACTCATGTTTCTCAACTCTCCATGCAGGACGATGTGACTGTTGGCTCCTTCACGGTCCAGAGTGATATTCACTGCAGAAAGAAAGAAAAATGTGCCGACGCATATGTAAATAACAGGAATTAGAATTTATGAGAGAAAAGTTGTTCTATCAAAACTTACTTTACCAGGAAATATAAGGTCACAGCAACAAGGACAATTGTAGTTGTAACATCTAGTAAAGTATAGGGACAGCTAATGCATCTACAGGACAAACAAATCCCTAGCCACACATATTGCACATTTTAAAAAAATTCAAATATCAAGAGTCAAATCTCTTTCAATCAAATTGTCAAAGCAAAATTGAAACATATTGTGCCCTAAATGCTCTTCAGTTATTGAGACTAATATATATTATTATATAGTAAAATATATATTTTTTACTTTCTAAATGCTATTGCTATCATTCTGGAAGAAATGTGAAAATTTCCTGAGGCACCACTGTACATAATGGATAAAAATCCTTATGTCTACATTACAATGGCAATTTAAATCGGATTTGTGAAATCTTTTATCAGTTCCTCCAGTCTTTTATGCTGGCTCTGGGTTGAAGGAGAATTTTAAGATTTAACATGTAGCTCTTCTTATTGTAAGTAAACTAAAATTGATTTTGTTTTTACTTAAACTTCCTATTTATAAAAAATATTTCTTCTTTTAGCTTTTACGTATTAATTTAAATTTTACATAAATGAATATTATATGTTCACTGTAAAAAATACACATGAAACCCATCAAAGTCTAGTAAACTATTCCCCATACAAGTGCTCCTTATAATTAAAATGAAATATACTAAATAAATGTACAATTTCACATGAAACATTAGATAACTAAGCTTAAATATGAACATTGTTCTCAATTTTTTATTTGCTATGTCATTTCTTTTACCCAACATATAACTTAGTAATTAGGAGCCTTGATCATACTAAAGTTTTTCACTATCTTTCACTCTTTTTTTTTTTTCTAATTTTTTGATTTATTGTAGAGATAGAAGTATTTTCAAGTTGCCCAGGCTAGTATCAATCTGTGCCCTCAGGCAGTCATCTCGGCTCAGCCTTCCAAAGTGCGGGGATTATAGACATGAGCCACCGTGCTGGGCCTTCACTATCTTTCACTCTTAATGTTATAAATCTGACTATAAATCAGAAACAGATATAAAAGGTTTGCATAGTCATATGATTCACTTTAAAAATGTCTGATGAAAGATGGAAAACATCTAATGAAAGATGAAGTCTTTTCCACGTGATCCTAACAACACATAATGGAGTGTGGGAATCCTTCCAACAGCTGACACTTACCTTGGAAGCAGCTGAGCCTGTCCATCAGTCCAGTGATGGATCCTGCACTGAGCTCTGGGTTCACAGGCTGGGGCATGTCCAGCAGCACAGACTCACTCCTGAGGAGAAAGACACAGACCACCCAAAATCATTAATTTAATTTAAAAGACACATTACAGGAACCCTTTTAGCCTACAAAATTGAAAATGTAAATATTACTGATTTCTTTTTCATATTCTTATTCACAGTTCCTGAATTTTCAAGCATAATGGAAAAGTCTACCTGAGTCAGAATCTAGCCTAATCCCTCTTATTGCCCAAACCTTGAAAGAATCCTGTTATTTCTTTGAGAAGCATAAAAAATGAAATCTGGGTTCCAGCCCTCACCAGACTCCTTTGAAACTCTCTGCAAAAGGGGGCTTCTTTGAAGACTACTGCCTGAATCTATTGCTTTCTTCAAGGTAGAGGCTGTGAAACTTTTCCCTTGGAACCCAGGCTGGAGTACAGTGGTGCTATTCTGGCTCACTGAAGCCTAGACTTCTTAGGCTCAAGTGATCTTCCTGTCTCAGCCTCTTGGTAGCTGAGGCTACAGGTGCCACCACGCCCAGCTAATTGTATGTGCAGGCTTTTGAGATATAAAAGGAAAATAAGGAATGGAAATGCTTGCCTGCCTTTTTGGGGGGGTGGGGTCAATTTTTTGCAACATTTACATTGAACCTGCCAAATAAAATCACTGAGTGTGGTAACAAAACTGTATGTTGGAGGAAGGAGTAGACCCTGCTTGATATTTGTGGAAGCTGAAAGAGCAGCTGTTCAAATCTAGGTATACACTTACCTTCGTGATATGTCTCCATAAACCTGTAAAAAGAAAAATAGAAAGTCTCAGTGCTTTTTCCAAAATTCTACTAAATTCAGTAAGAGATTTTTAGTCAATTTCTGCAGATATTATTTCCCGACTGTCATTCTTCCTGCAAAGAATCTTCTGTTTCTTCTATAATTAAAAAAACCCAGTCTACCATATTGTCTAAAACTAATGACCTGGTAAGGCCGATTTTTTTTTAAAGCAAGATTAATTGAGAGGACAGCAAAGCTCCCACAGCAGAAGGGACCCAAAGGGGTTACCAAAGCTGATTCTTGAAGACATTCTCTATGCAAGTTGGAAGGAGGCCTGGAGAGTTATGCTCAGCTGTAACCATGAATAAGCAATTCAGTTATCTTCCCCAGGCCTATTTCCAAAGTTGGTGAACATAAATATAACAGCAATGCAAACCTAGACCCTAAATCTTCACATATTGCCACATCCACAAATGAATCTAAATATCAACGAATAACTTTTGCAATTTTTCAAAAAGTCAACTGTATATTAACTTAAAAAAATTTATTTATGAGTCAGTGTCTCACTCTGTTTCCCATTCTGGAGGGCAATGGCATGATCATGGCTCACTGCAGCCTCAACTTCCTGGCTCTGGCATCCTTCCACCTCAACCTCCTGAGTATCTGGGACTACAGGTGTACACCACCGCACCAGTTAACTTTTTGATTTCTGTAGAAACAAGGTCTAATTATGTTGCATATGCTGATCTCCAACTCCTGGGCCCAAAGTGTTGGGATTACAGGCATAGGCCATCACACCTGGCCTCATATTGACTTTTAGATGGGGAATATTTCTTTTCTTTTTTTGTATTTTACCTGCTGAGTGAACACAATTCACAAGTAGATGGGGGATATATAGCAGGCCTGTCACAGCAACCATTCCACAAAGTTTTGTTGCTGGGATAAAGTAGGAGGGATTTTTGGCCTGGCAGAATTCTTTGAAGGAGCAATATCATCCCAGCAAAAAAACCCAAAGTAGCTTCAGTTATGCAATTACGTTTTTGGAAACAAGTGGTGGAAGTCAAGGGCAGATGGCTTTCAGCCAAGAGAGAGAATACACATGCCCATGAGTGTCCAGCATCCTGAGAACCCATCGCTAGCGCCTACCTGGAGCAACTCCACATCTAGTTTATGGCAAGTTTCCTTCAGTTCCTTGTACACGCCTCTTAAAATCCAACTCTTATGAGACATGCTGGCTCCACTTTCATGGAGTTGCTGAAAAATGTCCTGGCCCTCCCTTTGCAGTCTCTCCAAATGCAGTTGCTCTTCTTCATGGAGAAACACAGGCATCTTCTGGTACTCAGCTCTGATTGCCTCTTTCCTTAAATTCACATAACCCTGCAGGGACAATGCGGCAGTAAGTTATCAGCCCATTTATCCATCTCCTATTGAATCTCATGAACTTGTCTTTGTCTAGTGAACATCAAACACTTAAACCTGTCTGCCAGTTCTCAGAAGTCATAAAATTTTTGTTCATTTCCTTTTTATTTCTCCTTTAGGATAAACATAGTTTTATCCAACCAAGTATATTCCTTTAATTCACAATACATTGTTTTCTAAGACAGTTACATAGAAAAACAAGCTTGATTGTTCTCTTCCAACCCATATTTTTTCTTGATTTCACAGTATTTGGAATCTTCTTACACATATTAATGGAAAGACAACATAGTTCATGCTTAAGAGTTGAACTTTAGAGCTAAATCAAATTGTTAGGAATCTATATATTTTTTAATTTCTGAGATCTGGGGCAAGTTACTTAAACCCATTATCTGTTCAATGACCTTAGACCAACAAGATCGTCCCATGCATTTCACTTACCAAAACATGTTCTCATAAAGTTTCATCTGTGATCTGACATTTTTTCACTTCTGGCTTAATTTCTTCCTTTCTCTTCCTCCACTCACTCCAATTTGCCATGTAGACCTCTTTGTGGGCCCTCAGCCTCCCCAAGTAAACCAAAATGAATAACTTTTCCCATGCTATTCCTTCACCTAGAATTCTTTGCTTGCATATATCTTCATGTTTGCTTTTCTCTTCAAGAATTTGTTTTAATGTGAATTTTTCAGTGAAGTTTTGTCTGACCTCCCTATATAAGACTCAACTTTTCCACCTATTACTCATCTCCCCAACTCTTATTCCACTTCCCTGCTTGACCATTCTCCAAAGAACTTATCACACTCCAACAAATCACATATTTCACATATTTGCATGGTAACCATTTGCCTATCATTTGGATTTTCAGCTTTGTCAGGGCAAGGATGCTTTCTGTCTTTACTGTTAAATTCTAGGTTAATATTTTAAATAGGCTAAGAGCACATAAAATAGTTTTTAGTGAATGTTAGACTTCATACCTTCAAGATAACCATTCACAAAAAGAATCAATTTTAAAACTTTTTCAAATGTTCAAACTGCTCCTTATATTTATATACAGACATATATTTATATACAGATATATATTTATATATCATATATATATTTATGCACCAAATATATATTTGTATATCAAATATATTTATATATTTGTCATTTTTAGAAGTATCTCTAATGATAAAAATTCAGGTTTTTTCTTTTTGAGTCAGGGTCTTTTCTGTTGCCTAGCTGGAGTGCAATGGCACTATCTCTGCTCACTGTAGACTCCAAATCCTGGACTCAAGCAACCCTCCTGCATCAGTTTTCTAAGTAATTGATACTGCAGGTGTAACTACACTGGGCTAATTTTTTATAGAGGCAAGGTGTCACTATGTTGTCCAGGCTAGTATCAAACTCCTTAACTCAAGCAACCCTCCTGCCTCATCCTCTCAAATTCCTGGGATTACAGGTGTGAGCCAGTATGCCTCATCCAAATTCACATTTCTCAACACTTTTTAAAATCCTGTGCTATGTATTATTAAACATTAATTACTCATGAATGAAATGAAGAGTACTTCATTTCCAACTTTCCCTTATTCCTCTTGCCAGAAATTTTCTACCCATTTCCAAGTACTATCACCAGCATTCAAGTCAATGCTTGTGCAGCCTCAGAAGCTTCACCTGAACTTTCAGTAACTGCCAAATTTCTCCTGGGTCCAGCTTTATCCATCCCAGCATACATGGGGCATTGTCAGGTGGCCCAGTTCATTATATTTGTTGGTGTGTAGGTACAGGTTTGTGTGGAAACAAACCAGCATGCTTTGGGTAACATCTGGTTTAGTCAGAAACCCTAACAGTCATGCTAGCCTACACAAATAATGAAGCCACTTTTGCCAATTGATCTATTTCATTGAGTTCCAGAACCATGACTTCAGTTCACGTTCCTATTTAAAATTCAGCCCTATGTCCCCCATACGTTCATGAAGAAGATATAAGTAGCATGGTACTAACCTCCCAAGATCTCATTTTGATGGCTTCTATATTCAGGTTTCTATGATTTTCACAAGCTTTTTCCCATAAAAAGTGCATTTTCTTCAGGAGCTTTTCCTATAAAGTATACCATAAATTAGACCACCAGTGAAATCAATAAATTGACATTCAGACCCTAACATAGGAAGTGGATGCAGACAGAGAGAAAAATCAGCCCCATAAAAAAAATCAGCCCCAAATCTGGTAGGCCCCAGAAGAGAGATGCTGAAAGAGACACACAGATGTCATCATCCTATCCTCAAGGAAACAGACACATAGGGACTTTATCTGTCCTTTGAAGAAGTAGGTCTTCAGACCCCTCGCTTACCCTCTGTTCCTCAGCAGCCCCCTCAATGGGACAGTGTCTGTGAGCCTGGTGCTCCTGAGACTTAGAGCAGAGTGAACAGAGCAGGCTCTTGTCCACTTCACAGAACATCTTCTTGGTCTCCTTGTGGGTCCCACACATTTGTTCCTCAGAGCTCAGGAATTGCCAGAGGCTGTCTCTTCTGGCAAGGGAAGCCATCTTCTTCATACGAATATCGGTTTTGAAGTTTCTCTGCTGTGTTGCACTCATGCATTCAAAACAGTGTGCATGAACGGGGCTGTCTTGCCAGCTGAGGTAGAGACAGGACCTGCAAAAGCTGTGCCCACAGTCTATGGTGACAGGGTCTAGGAAGTACTTCATGCAGATGGGACAGGTGAGTTCCTTCTGGAAGACTTGCAAGAGTCTGGAATTCATGTTTCTGAGGAAGAAATGATAACATGTAATTTCTGGGCCTGGGTTAGTGAGAAGCTGCAAACATGTAAGGATTTGTGATAGCTATATTTTCTTCACTTAGCAAAGCTCATTAAATCAGAAAACATTATTTGTTTTGTTACAAAAACAAAAAACAGATACACAAGAAGAGTCTCTTGAATTTATAGCTGACATTACTTTGAGTAGACAACTCACAAACTCTCTACTCTGAGTTCCTGACTCTTAGCAGGGTATGCATTTGTTCAAGTACCCTTTACCTGGATATGGGTATGGGACTTGGGGTCATTGTCATAAATTGTCTAAAACAAATCATAATTGTCCCTACTTCTCTTTCTAATAACTGATAAATGGGAGTAGGGGGGAAACTCTACTTTGGTCGGTAAAATATGAGAAGTGGCCAGAGGGTTTTCTAAAATGTTCTTAGAGAGAGGGACACAGAAGCTCAACTCTTTAAAACAAAAACAATCAACCAAACAAACAAACAAACAAATGAAAAGACACCAATTCAACCAATCTAGGTTTCCCAGAAGAAAAAAGAAATTGTGTCTTTTTACTTTCTGAAGATTAAATTAGTTTCTCCCTACAAATATATACAGATATAGTCTCATCACAAGTCTATGTTAGGCTATATATTAGGTATTATGAGTATTATCATCTTAATTCCTAGCAGGAAAATAGAGGTAAAGAGTTTAAGTAACACATTCTTCTCCATTTTTGAATGTAAAACATGTAGAAATAATTACATATTATTTCCACTGTGTAGTGGTTAATTTAGGTGTCACTTGGACTGGATTGAGTACTACCTAGAGAACTGGTAAAACACTACTCTGGATGTGTCTGTGAAGATGTTTCCAGAGACTAACATGAGTCAGCGAACCCAGTGGGCAAAATCTGCCTTCATTGTAGGTGGGCTACATCCAGTTGGCTGGGGCTCAGATAGAAGACAAAAGACATAGAAAAGGCCACTCTCTATATGCTCTCTGTCTCTCCTAGACCTAGTTCTGAAGCTTTGACTTGGGCTGAGCCATGATTCCAGCCTCCCAGGGACTCTAGTTTGCAGACAGGCTATCATGGGACTTATCAGCCTCAATAATCAAGTGAGCCAATATCCCTAATAAACCTCCTCTCATATACAGTCTTGTATCGCTTGACAGTGGGGGTATGCTTTGAGAAATGTGTTTGATGATTTTGTTGTCAGAACATCAATGTACTTATACAAACCTAGACTGTATAGCCTACTAGAGACTTGGGCTGCTAGATATCTGCTGCTCCTAAGATTCAAGCCTGCACAGTGTGTTACTTTACTGAATACTATAGACAATTGTCGCAGTGGTATTTGTATAGCTAACATAGCTAAACATAGAAAAGGAACAGAAAAAAATGATATTATAATCCTGAGACCAGCATTGTATATGTGGTTCATGGTTGACCTAAAAGTCATTATGTGGTGCATGTCTGTATCTATCTATCTATCTATCTATCTATCTATCTATCTATCTATCTATCTGCGTGTGTGTGTAAATATGTGTATATATCCTATGAGTCTGTTTCTCTGGAGAACCCTGGCTAGTACAAATTGCAATTAAAATTTTAGTAATCCTAAGTCCTCAACTTAGAGACAGGACCTCCTTTCTTTAATAATGCTGCTGAATAAAAGTGAAGATCTTAGAATTTCAATCTTAGAGGCCAATCAGAGTCATTGTCAGGAATTTTTCATAGTTTAATAAGATGAAAGTCTCAAGGCAAATAACAACAAGTAGCACTTATCAAATTATGTCTTAAAATTATTTGGTCAGAGAATTCAGTTTTCATATCTAAACTAGAGCATTTGGGGCAGAACTCTCATTTCCCATAGTCTTACTGTTTTGTATTTCTCATTATTGTCTTAGTCATTTAAAGTCAGGTCTAAAAACTGAAGGTTATGAAGAGACATCATTTACAACATTCAATTATAATGTCTTCTCAAGTATTTCAAAGTACCAATATTAATATACTCATAGCATGTATGTAAGTGTACACCTATATGTATGTACATATGTATTCATGTGAATTTTATATGTTCATTATGCATACATATCTATAGCAGCAAACACTAGATATTAAAAATTCTTTAAAAATATATATTCAACTTCAGCCAGGCTCGGTGGCTCAGCCTGTAATCCCGCGCCTTTGGGAGGCTGAGGTGAGTGGATTGCCTGAGCCCGCGGGTTCGAGACCCGCCTGGGCAGTGAGACCTCATCCCTACAATAAATAAAAAAATCAGCCGGGCGTGGTAGCGCATGCCTGTAATTCCGGCTACTTGGAAGGCTGACGTGGAAGGCTTGCCGGAGCCCAGCAGGTCAAGGCTGCAGTGGCCGGGAGGGGCCACTACACTCCAGTCTGGGTGACAGAGTGAGACTCCAACTAAAAAAAAATAAAAATAAAAAAGTAAAAAAATAAAAAATATATTCAACTTCAAAATAGCAACAATTGATAGCCTAATAATTCATAAAATAAATAGTAAGAGTAAGAGTTACAAATGGTATCATTCAGTAGGTATAATAGATATTTTTAACTCTAAAAAATGGTTTTCTTGAGTCAGAGTCTCACTCTGTAGCCCAGGTTTGAATACAGTAGCATGCTTATGGCTAGTGCAGCCTCTACTTGCTGGACTCAGGTGAAACTTCTGCCTCAGCCTTCCAAGTAGCTGGAACTACAGGCATGCACCACCATGCCTGGCTAGTTTTTCTATTTGTGTCCAAAAGTCAAAGTTGTCCAGGCTGGTCTTGAACACACGGGCTCAGGCACTCCTCTCACCTCAGACTCCCAAAGTGCTGGGATTAAAGACATGAGTCATCATGCCCAGTCAACTCTAAAAATTTTTATCAAAATAATTTTTTGGTTATAAGTCTCACTTACCGCCGAGTTCTACCAATGATTGCCATTATGATTCTTTTAAGAAGAATTCTGCTAAGTCCACCTCAAGGTCAGGAGATCATCCGCTGCAGCACCAACTTTCAGTGTCTCCAAGGCGAGGTCACTCCTTCTCTATAGGAGATGAGCATTTGTGGGTCCTTTTATAAGAATCTTTGAAGACCACACCCACCTTTTTAGGGATATTTTAACTCCCAAGGGATGAGAAAGGTGGAGCTAGAGGTGATTAGGTTTGTGCAGCATGCATAACACACCCTTGATTAAGTTAGCATCACACTTCAATTCCTAAAACCACTCCCGGAATGATGCGTACAAAACATAAGTACTATAAACATAGACATGTGCTAGCAATTAACTAAGATTAATTTAATAATGCTTACTGAGTTTCTTCTAAGAGAAGATTTAAAAATTTTTTCTCTGTGCCATTCTAAAAGAAACCACAGATTAACCAAATAATCCCATTGGAGGCTATTATCAAATTTAGAAAACATTTGCAAATCTCAAGGGTAAAAGATCAATTAATATTTAAGTTGCTTTTTTCCTCCTCATTACTAATTGGAGTTAGCATCTTTTCCTAATTATTGGTTCTTTATTTATTTTTTTTTTTTGCACTAATTAGCCTACAAAAAATTGTTTATTTTTGTGTCAGGCACAGTGACTCAAGCCTGTAATTCCAGCAACTTCAGAGGCTGAAACAGGAGGATCACTTGGGACCAGAAATTTGATAACAACATGAGAAATATAAGGAGAACTCTTTCTCTAAAAAAGTAGGGGAAAAAAATCATTCGGGTGAGGTAGTGTGCATGCCTGTAGTCCCAGCTACTCAGGAGGCTGAGGTGGGAGGATCACCTGAGCCCAGAAATTCCAGGCTGCAGTAAGCTATGATTCTGTTACTGCTGTAGCCTGGGTGACAGAGGGAACACTTGTCCCTAAAAAAATTAAAGAAATAAATGAAATTATATCACAGGTTCTTGATTACATTCTTTATAAAATTTCTTTCTTTTGAAAAGATGCATATTACACTCAGAGTCATTCTAATTATTCATTGTAGTTAGACTCTGAGAGGTGGCCACAAATACTTTGTTAGCAAATATTGAAGCATTGTTTCTAAGCTGAAATACATGGGAAGATTCCTCTGGTCATTACTTATTACATTAAAAAAATTTTTAAACATGTCAAACCCTTTTATCTATGAACAACCTTTTTATCAATAAGTCACAATATGTAACCTCGTTTTATGTGTATTGCTCCTTAAAGATGCCATATTTAATATATAACATTAATTAATTAATATTGAACCCACAGTAATAGCAATATAACTCAACCTGAACAAAGCTTATCTAACACCTGTGTTATCTCCATAATGCACAGTCATCTTAGCTCAAGAATTCTAGACAACACTTCAGCGCTAAGCTTGAGGGGCATTTATTACAGTCAAATCACCAACAAAGCACAAAAATGCCAAAAACATGGCACTAATATACCACAGAAAGACACGTGTTTACAGTGTGAAAGCTGAAATAGGAGTGCAGAGTGTCCCTTTGCTCTATCTCAATTGGGAACAGACACCTGGTGTAATTTATTGTCTCTCACATAGCTCATGTCCTGGAATGACTAGAAAGTTTCCATAATTATAGATTTTGTGATCACACATAATTTAGGAAGAAAGAAAAATTCACAAATACAAAATCCGAATAATGCACTATATTTTTCCTTGTATGCCAAATATTTGTGCTTTTACATGAAAATCCAAAAGAGGAAATACATTTTGGAAGGGGTTACCCTGATATTTTCTGAAAGACATATTCTTTTCCAATGGACCCAAAGACTGTAACTAGAATGGAGAAAAATCTATAAGTCCTACATCAGTCAAGGTTGAAACAGAGAGGCAGAACAAGTGAGACATATGTATACAGGGAGAGATCCATAATAGATTTATTACAAGGAAATAACTTACACAGGTGTGGAGCTGGCTAATAAGTGTGAGATCCCTTGTAGAGTCAGTGAGGAAAAGAAATCCCAGTGGGTTGAGATGTAATGGTCATGGGACAAAGTCAATAGGAGCAATTGGAACAGTATGCAACCATCTGCTGTTTAAAGTCTTGTTCAAAGTATGTCTAAACCTTTTCTTAAAGGATTTCCACTGATGAAGTCAGGCTTATCTGGGCAAACTCCCTGTATTAGGCTAGTATTTGATTGAATAACTGGGAGAAGGGGAGTATATGCTACACAATGGTACCTGCCCTCATTTCTTTCCATCCCTGTAATTAAGCCTAGCTAACTTGACACAACAAAAGTCATCAAGAGGTCCTGGTGTTAAATTTGAGAAACATAAAATTAGGTTTCTTTGTTTCATGCTAAGTTTACTGAGCAAGACCACTCAGAGTCAGTGACTTGGATATACTTAAATTGAGGTAATTTCAGTGTCCACAGAAAGGTCAGATCTGCCCTAGTTATGTGTGGGTCCTGGAGGCTCAGTCTCGGACTCGAATGAAAATCCTGCAGCGTGTGAATTGGACCATGGAGATATTTCCTGCTGAGATCCGGAACCTCTCTTGCAGGGTTCTGGTATTACATCATAAGGTCTGATGACTATGTGTATCAGAAAAGAATTTGAGAAAGGATAGAAAGGAAGGGGGAAGAGGTGCTGGTCTTGTTCCATTCACTATTGGCACTGCATCATTCAATCTCCCCAACAGTCAGCTGTAGGCAAATGAAGTCTGGAGCATCGGAAATGAAGAGTTCTGACTTTCAGACCTACTTCTGTCTACTAATGTTTTATAAATAAAACAATCCATTTTCCTAATAGAGTCTCAAATGAGAAGCAAGTGTGAGGATGTAATTTCATTCAAAGTTGGCATTTTGTAGGATCAAAAAGTCCTAAACAAGCCCAAAGAGGGAGTCGAGAGAGGCATGGGCAAGAACAACATGTACTGTTGATAAAAAAAAATTCTAGCCAATTTTGAACCTTTTCTAATCTCCCACTGCCTCTTTTCAATAAAGAAGATGATTTCTTGGACCTGAGATTTTTTTCCATTCTAGCATCTGCAAACTGCCTGTACAGAATTACAATTCTACTTCTTATAACCCGGTAAAAAAAATGCTCTTTCTAATCTGGGTTTCATATCTCATTGCAAATCCTTGTACGATAGTGTTCAGTCAATGTTGGAATGAAACTGATCAAAATAAAAAAGTTTAGTGCTCTGAGTTTAATGAGTCATGAATCATCTCCACCTCCTTGATATGTGTAAAAGCTGACTTAAAATCTTGAAATATTGAATATTTATTATGAAGACGCAATTTTAGAAAAAATACCATTTGAACTAGTAACTGTAACGTCTTTGGTATCTTGACTGCTTCTTTGTTTTACTTGCTCACAAGGATGTAAGGAAATGCACAATTTCTTTCTTATGCTAATAAATATTCATTACTTTTCTAATAAATTATATTTTGCTTTCTGGCCTATGGATATCCAAGGCTGAAATTTCTTTAACACCTTTCTAACTTCTTCCCTCTTGTTTTACCTCCTTTCTTGCTACCCTTCTGCAAACACTGTCATTTCTTTCTCAAACCCCTTCACTGTGATTTTTGAATGAAGTGAAATATGAAGGACAGAGAGAGAAACAATGTGACACATGGGCTCTGATGTGCCAGGTACTGTGTCATGTCCACGCACCCTTTGTCCATAATCCCCACAGAAAATGTAGAATATGTGTACCACTGTCTCACTTTAATGTGAGCAAGTGAAGCACAGAAAGGTCAAACAATCGTTTTATGGTCCCATTTTCTGTGTCGAAGCAGTTAGGAATCAGTCCCATGTCATTAAAGCTATAATTCCTCAAGTTCCTCACTGTATTGGCCCACCTAGAAACACGGAAATACCCATAAAAATAAGGATTAGATAGATTGACTTTAAGAAAACCAAATGCCAGCAAGTACAAGCAGTTGCATAGGTGCCCGATTACATACATTTCACAGTAAGGTGTTAACAGAACATTTTCTTCTACTTTTTTCTCTAATTCACTAGGCAGAATATCCTTGTCCCTGACTTTTCCCACATCTCATTTTCTATTTCCTCCTAAAAAATTGGATTTCTAAAATCACATGTTTGTTTCAACTTAACATTTTTTTCCCCATAGCATAGGACAGGGAAAGGAGCACTGTGGAATAGAGTTCTCAATTTCCCTGATACCTGCCAGTCTAACCATAGACATCTAATGGTTCTCATAGTCCATCTTCTTCCATTTTGGAATCAAGATTAAGAACTAATAAGTATGGAAACCCCAAGGAAAAGAGCAGAAAGTAAGGTTGGCTCCTCTAGTGCTCTTACCTCCCTTAGGCACAAAGGATCAAGTAGAGGAAGAGGTTACTGAGACCTAGAGAAGAGTCATATCAAGCAGGCTTCCCAAAGGAAGGAGATCTGAGAGTGCCAACCATAGAGTTCAGCCTCCAGGGCCAAGGACTCCTATTTAAATAAGAATAGGAGATGAAAATATAAAATTAAATCAACATAAAAGGTTAAGATTTCTACCTTAAAATTTGCAGGATATTTTGGTAGTAGATATGGAGTAGATAATAGAAAGCACATCCATAAAACACAGATCCTTTCAGTCCAGATAATTTTTATAAAAAATTCTACCTAAAAAAATCATTTGTTATGTTGTATAAAGTCCACTATAAGTGACTGAATTTTTCCTATACTGATACATTGAAATATCGTAGTATTTTGTTTTAGTTTATATTCTCCTGTTTACTAATAGATTTAAGCACTCTCTCTCCCCTGTTTAACTGCTTCTTTTATTTCCTCTTCAATGACTACCCTTTTAATTCCTTGTTTTATTTTTTCCTTTATTGGATGCCCTCTTTAATTTTTAACCACGTTTAATTAGAGAGTTTGTATGTTTCTTGAGTTGAATGGTTATTACATAAACTTTTATTTGGATTTTTATAATAATGCTCAATGAATTAGTGACCTTTTTTTTTTTTACCAAGTAAGCATGTATTTTTAACATTAAACTGCATGTAACATTAAATTCATACAGAGCTTGGTTTTGTATAGCTTTTAACTTTTCAGAATGTTTCAAGGCCATTATCCCATTTCATTATTTAACCGGTGTTAAAATATAATTCTGCTCTTCTTGCTTTTGCACATTAAGAACAGAAAGAGGAAATAAAAGGTAATATAGTCCATCAAAAGTGATTTGAAAAGAATTTTCTGTTCCCAGAACTAACAAGCCATAAACAGGAACACAAAAAGAGGCATGTAACGGAGACATTTTGTCAAACCAGTGAACTACAGTCGACATGCATTTCATGCTAAAAATGGATATTAACTATCAAGTCTCTTTTCCCACTTATAAACAAACATATTCAGCAACAGGGATTATCGTGTATACCTGGGGAATATGCCACAGACATTTTGGAATGCACACACAAATATTATCTGCAAAAATGGGATCTTGCTTAATGAATTTTTTTTTTTAGTTGAAGTCTCCCTCTGTCGCCCAGGTTGGAGTGCAGTGGCATGCTCACGGCTACCATAGCCTCCACCTGCTGGGCTCAAGCGATCCTTCAGCCTCAGCCTTCTAAGTAGTTGAAACTACAGGCACACACCACCACACCCAGCTAATTGTTAAAATTTATTTTAGATACGAGATCTCGCCAACTTTCCCAGGCTGATTTTGAACCCCTGGGCTCAGGCAATCCTCTTACCTCTGCCTTCCAAAGTGCTGGGATTACAGACTGAGCCACAGTGCTTGGCCTAAGTGCAACTTTAAATGTATAATTTTCCTAGAATAAAAATAAATGGATTAGACTATGTCATAAAATTTGATGTGTTAAATAAGTCAATTTAATTCATTCTAATTGATTTATTATATAGTCCTGCTCAGAGTGAGAATACACAGCACATATAGCACATCATTTAATATACTGCTTAATTTAACAATATCCATCTTTGTAAATTAACAAGTAGTAAGGCCACACAGCTAACTCACCATGAATCTCACTAATGTATTTTAAGTATATTTATTTATTTATTAAAAGACAGGCTCTCACAGTCATCCAAGATGGAATTCAGTGGTGTGATCGTATGTCAAGTGAGCCTCAAAATCCTGGACTCAAGTGATCCTTCCCACTTCAGCCTCCAGAGTAGATGGGACTACAAACATGCCCCACCACATTTTGACTTTAATTTTTTACCCTTCTGTAGATAAAAGTATTTGTTGTTTCTATGTGTTTAATTATCTGTTCAGGATAAAAATACTAGGAGAAAATAGGAATTATTACTACATAAGACATAAGGGAAAATATTTCAGTATCCATATATACAAATGTAGTTGTCTTTAGAGTGTTTAGTAGAATGCATTTTAGTATGCTAAACTATTACCATATTCTAAAATTTTTTATTTCCCTCTCTTTTTTATTGAAAATAGTTTATCAATACACATCCTTGTATATAAATCCTTGTGTACATCCAAGGAAATTTCTGAAGTAATGATATGACAGGATATATATATATATCTGTTATATATATATATAACAGATTAACCAAACAATTCCTCTGAATTCTTTCATCAATAAATCCCAAACTAATCCTAATGTAGGTAGCCACTCTAGTAAATGCAATCAGGTATATCCATCACCATGAATCTGACTAATGTATTTTAAGTATATTTATTTATTTATTTATTAAAAGACAGGCTCTCACAGTCACCCAAGATGGAATTCAGTGGTGTGATCATACGTCAACACCTATATGTTTTCAAATACCACTGAATTGCCCTCATCAATAATTTTCTTGTTAAGAATAGGACTATTCACTAATTTGTCAAAAATTGTTTTAAAAATTATTAGGTAATTACATTTGTTACAATGGCTACTGGGACTAGAGTTAGATTGGGTTCTAAATTAGGAAAGAATTTGGGGGGTTGGATGTTAGTTAGCATATGGATCAAGGGAAAGCATTGATACATTCAGAGGTCACACCTTAACAGAACAAAAGCCAGACCTAACATTTTCACTGTAAATGTCTCTTTTCTATGGTATTCTCTGCTATTTCGGCTCCACACCAGTATTTTTATGTCAGCTAAGTGCTCTTTTTCTCAAATGTGTCCTTTCTCCCCCTACTTTTCTCGTCTTTTTTCCAACCGTATTTTTTTCCCCAAGAAACATCCAGAATGTTCTCCAAAATTTCAATTTTCAGATAGGCATCTGTAAAATAATTTTATGTCCAACCGTTTGGCTGGCACTGAATGCTGGGTTCTTTTCACAAGTTCACGCACTATTGCTCAAGATAAGGTCCCTATTCCACAGCTAATTTCACACTGACTCTGCCATTTAAGTTTCTTCTACACCAGTCTGGAAAAAATCAACCCTGAAAAATTCCCTTATTCATCAAAATGAAAATGAAGACGCGGGTCGCCGGAACCTTTCGGCGGCCTCGCTGCTGGGATCTGGGGACTGCGCGACTGAGGAACTGCCCGTGCATGCGCATCACCCCTGGGCCCCCGCTCCGGATGCTGCGCGAGACGCATGCGCAGGCTTCCTGGGTTGGGTCCCCGGGTCACACCTTTGAGCGTATTTGTGCCTCCAGGTTTTGGCTGCGGCTGTCACTTCATGGGGCAGCAGTTTTCGCGGTACCCCCACCTATGGTTGGCCGTTTTTCAGGAACTGAGGGAAGCTTATTCTCAAATTATTTTGAGGCAATAACTGTTGAAAGCCGTGTTAAGCTTCGCCCACATCTGCTTCCTTGCGCCTTTTGAGCGCCACATAGAGGCGTCTCTGTACCTGTCCCATGGTGAACTGTGACCCAGCTGGATGTGTAGATAGACTGCAACCTGCTCTCTTGCCAACCACCAAGTTTCGGCCAATCAGAGACAGCCGACTGTTCAAACGGGGTCAAATCAGGCAAAGGCGGAGCTGCGTTTCTGTGAAATGAGGCACACGTAAAATCCCGGTGTTTCTGTCCCTCACTCTCCTTCTGTCCCTGAAACTTCTGCTCGTGGCTGCACTGGAATCTCCGAGCCCCCTCTGGTTGGAAGGTTGCCCCACTGCGGATGGCTCTTTGCTTAATTAAGCTCTCCAACATTTAATTTGTCTTAGGTTATTTTTCTTTTATGAACAGTTTACAGAGAAACTTTTAATAAAGGTTAACTTGGTTAAAAGCATTAAGGACTTAATCGACCTGCAGATAACAGCAAATTCCAAGATTACTGTGGATCCCTGTGTATTGTCATCACAACAAAAGGGAAACTTAACAGAAGCTATGGTGGTTTTATAGACATTATAGTAGCGCCTGCCTTTGAGGAGCTGCATATTTAAGCTTTCATGAATCTTTACATTTTATATCAGACTTGACTCACAAGCTCTTTTCCTGTGCAAAGAACTGCTTTCATAAGAAAGATGGGAGAAAACTTTTATTGTGATTGACAACCCAGATTTATTGACGTTCTGAGGCACGCGTCTCTGAATTGAAATTAAACATTGAGGAGAATTGTATAGTAAAAATAATCTTGATTAATTTTTTCATGATTTTTCTTAGAAGATTAATGTCAAAAAACTATAAACTTAAAACAAAAAATTATGGTAGCAACATTAAAAACAGTGATGACAAAATAGACTATTCCTCAAAGCATTTGTTTACTTGTACATATCTGAACATTTCTTTACATAAATGAGAGCTGTCATTTGGCACACATCTCAGAAAGACAATGTAGTTTGCCTTTTTACATAATTTTTTTATTATCTGGTCCATTAACCAAAAAAAAAAAAATGCTATCAATTTTTAAGAACAGAGTACCATGATGTACTGGAGCAGGGATGTACTCAGGAGTTGAGGTGAGAATCACAACCAGCTGCAATTGTTATCTCACTACTTACAGCCTGTGAGGAAAATGGCAGAGCTTATGTAAAATGCTAGAAATAAAATAGTAAAGAAATAAAATAAAATAAAATTATAAGAAACTCTGAAAATGACCATTCAGAGAATAAAAGGGCTCTTATAAATTTAAAAACAAAGCGGAAAACTTAAGTAGATTTTTAGAAAACAAAATTGAGAATGTAGAATAATAATTTTAAAAGATAGAATATAGATGTCATCAGTCAAAATTAGAAGACAAAATTGAACACAGATAGTTAAAGATATTTTAATGAAGAGGATTCTAACAAAGTTTTCAGCAGAGTAAAATAAATCAGCAAGTGCGAATTTCCCAAAGTGTAGCATTGGTGGCAAGCTGTTATCACTGCTAAACTTGAATGATGCAAAGCACTCTCTTCATGAAATTTTAGAATTAATGGATATGTTTGTGAATTCTGAGAAAATATTTTCAGCTCAGACCGTTTGGGGATGAGGCTTGTGATAGGCTTAGAAAAAGCTGCATTATGGAAATGTATAAGTGCCATGGAAAACAAACAGAAAAGTTTTACAAAAAATAAAATATAATGATGGTACAACTGATAACTCACCTATGGTTTTCATTTCTTAAAAAGATGCAAGGTTATGATGAATTGTGATGAAACTACATTAGAAAGATGAGGGAAAGAGAAGATATACATGTGAGAAGGATGAGGGAGTTAGAAAGCATTTCTCTGTTGTCATCCTCACCTCAACTCCTCAGTCCATCCCCCTGCTCCAGCAAATCAAGATGATCTGTTCCTAGAAATTGACTGCAGATTTTTTTGGAGGTAAATGTTCCAGATAATCTAAGATACTATTTTAAAAGGCAAACTAAATTTAATATCTCATAATATCACTAAACATGTATTAAAAATGTTAGAATAATCATTTTATTTAGAATCATGCACAGACTGACAAAAACTCTCTCTTTAGGTAGAGATATAAAGATAAAGAAGACAATGCATCTGTCATCAGAAGCTTACAGTTATAAGCAAAATCTCTATAGACAATTGCCATTATGAGAAATATGCAAGGTGTGTGGGACCTGACAGGAGGGAGCACTTCCCTAATTGTGTCTGCTGCACTCATGTACAGATGCTCTTCTTGCCATTCACTAAATGATTTGAGAGAAGTGATTATGTATACACACACACTCACACACATTATATCTCCACAAAGCATTTTTTTTAACTTTTATTGCATTCTATAATTCTATAAAAATTTCTTCCATTCAACTCTAGGACAAAATATTTTATCTTCAGTGTCAGCAACATTAAATTTAAGGATTTTAAATGTAAAGTGCACTTAATATTTGGAACAGAAGAACAATATATTCCACAATCAACCCCATTAAAAAGTGGACAAAGGACATGAACACACACTTCTCAAAGGATGATATACAGGCAGCCAAAAAACACATGAAAAAAATGCTCTGCCTCACTTATTATCAGAGAAATGCAAATCAAAACTACAATGAGATGCCACCTGACCCTGGTATAGATGGATATCATTAATAAGTTAAAAAACAGCATGTGCTGGCATGATTGTGAAGAAAAGAGAATGCTCTACACTGTCGGTGGGAATTTAAGCTTGTTCAACCTCTATGGAAAGCAGTTTGGCAATTTCTCAAAAATTAAGAATTGAACTTCTATACAATCTAGTCATCCTATTTCTGGAAAAAATACCTAGAGGAAAGTAAATTGCTCTACCAAAAAGTAACCTGCACATGCATGTTTATTGCAGCACTATTCACAATAGCGAAAGCATGGAACCAACCTGGATGCCCATCGAAAGTGGGCTGGATAAAGAAAACATGGTATGTACACACAATGAAGTATCATGCAACCACTAGAAGAACAAAATCATGGTTCATAGCAACTTGGATGCAGCTGGAGACCATCATACAAAGTGAATTATCACAGAAACAGAAAACTGAATACAGCATGTTCTCACTCATATGCAGGTACAGATTACTGGTCACACTAGCACAAGGGTGAAATCAGGAGACATTGAGCAATGCTAGGCAAGGGAGACAGGTGCAAGTTTGAGGACGCATGGAAACACTGTGTTGTTGGTCTACTGTTAATGGGAGAGAGGGCCACCTAAAGGTCCAGACTTCACCTGCATGCAGCTTATTTATGAAATAAATCCCTATGTGTACTCCACAACTCTAAAAGTAAAAAAAAAAAAATTAATTCATTATGTGTATTATTTAGGTGTCTTCATATTCTGTAGGAATAAAAATACCAAGTTATGTAAATTAGTATGTTTTAATAAATTTTTCAATAAATCAAGTTAAACAATGTGGAAATCTACAGTAAAGAAATGGTAAATTTACATGCATATAGTCCAGCTGTGCTTTTTAAATGATTATTAATACAATTGTGTTCCCTAAATACTCTTTTAATTTATTATTACTTATTTACGAATTGGCACTCTTTATTAGCAAAGTAAATAAAGTATTTTACACCAAAAAAGTTGTTTTTGCTATACAAATAAAAGAATATACACATAATGGGTTAGGTTATATAAATTCTGACATATACGACCAGTAAGAAAATGCCAATAGTTAACAAGAACTCATTTTTATTTATTTATATTTAAAAAAAATTTTATTTTAAAATTGTGGGGTACAGTTAAGGGTTAGGTTTACAAATATGTATCGTTCAGGCACCCTTGTTGATAAGGGGTGCCTCCCCATCCCCAGTGAGATATTCACTACCATTAGTCCTACCTCCCTTCCCCTCCCTACTCCCCCCATAGTTTCCCACCACTGTCAGTCCTTTTCTTATAGTATTATGATAGATGTTCAAGGTCGACTATATGAGTGAGAACATGTGATACTCAGATCTTTGTTCCTATGAGAGATCACTCAGTATTATAGACTCTAGTTCCACCCAGGTTGCTGCAAAATTCATGATTTTTTTTTATGGCTGCATAGTATTCCATCGTGTATATGTACCACACTTTTTAAGTCCAGTCCACTTTTGGTGGACAGCATGGTTGGTTTCAGGTTCTTGCTATTGTGAACAATGCTGCGATAAACATACGTGTGCAGGCATCTTTTTGATAGAGTGATTTGA
>NW_007255724.1:557232-580710 GCF_000164805.1 Carlito syrichta
GGTAGGTTATTCTTGGTTGAAATTGTTTATCTTTTAGGACTTTGAAGATAGGGCTCCAAGCTCTCCTAGCCTGCAGGGTTTCTGCAGATAAATCTGCTGCTATTCTGATTGGTCTTCCATGGTAGGTGATCTGGCCTTTTTCTCTTGCTGCCTTTAGGATTTTTTCTTTTGTGCCTACTTTATTTAGGTGAATTATTATGTGTCTAGGAGTTGGTCTTCTCATTTGTTGTCTTGCGGGGGTTCTCTGAATCTCTTGTGTTTGAATTTTTGTATCACTGATTAGATAAGGGAAGTTTTCTTGAATTATCTCATGGAAAGTTTGTTCCAATGTAGTCTCTGTTTCTCTTTCTGCCTCAGGGAGTCCGATTATTCTTAGGTTAGTCCTCTTGAGGTAATCACTCATCTCTTGAAGATTTTGTTCTGCCTTTTTGAGCTTATTTTCTGTGTTTTTAAGAGTTTGGGTTATTTCTATATTTTGGTCCTCAAGCTCTGAGATTCTTTCTTCTGCTTGGGTAATTCTGCTTTCCATGCTTATCAATTTGTTATTTATTTCATTCACAGTATTCTTTATTACTGTTATCTCAAATATCAGCTCCTTCCTAGTTTCTTCTTGTGTCTCCTCAATTCTTTTTAATCTCTCCATTATTGTTTTGATATCTACATTTGCATTTTGAGACCCTTCATTCTGGGGACTTTTCATTGTTTGTATCCCAAAGTCAGTTTTCTCAGTTTCTGCTCTCCCAGGCGTCTGGGAGAGACCCATACTCTTCTTTTGGTTTTTCTTCATTTCTGTAAATTTTTCTCCCTCTCCCCCTTTCCGTCCCCCTCTTCAATTCTGTTTTTGAGGGAAGGTGGGGTTGCTTTTATTTCTCTTCTGCAATGACCTGTTCTTCCTTATGAGGGTCTTCTGGTTTTGTTCACTTTTCCCTCTGCTTTACAGTCTGTCTATTCAGCAGTATGCAGTCTTGGTCCATTCAGAGAATCTCACCAGTTCACCTATGCCGTCGCCATCTTACCCCTGTACTTTTCTGAAACCTTGTTTTAATGACTTACTAGTTCAAAATTTCTCGGTTGGTTCTTTTGAATTTTTTAAATAGCTCATTATGTCATCCATGGACAAAACTAGTTTTTATCTCTTCTAAATAATCTGTGTAGTTTTAATTTTTTCTCATGTCTTATTGCACTTAGGTCTTCCAGTGTCATATTGAAAATGGTGATAAAAGGAAATATTCTAGCCTTGTTCTTAGCCTTAGTGAGAAAGCTTCTAGTTTCTCACCTGTAAGTATGATGCTATCCGTAGGTTTTTTGTAAATATTCTTTATCAAGTTGAGAATGTTCCCTTCTACTCTAATATTACTGAGAGTTTACTTTTATCATGAATAAATGTTGGATTTTGTCTTTTTTCTGCATCTATTGACACAGTCATGTGACTTTATTATCTTCTTTAGTCTGTTGATGTGCTGGTTTACACTAATTGATTTTTAAATTTTGAAGCAGCCTTGCATACCTGAGAATAAATTCCATTTGAATAAAGTATATTATTATTTTTATACTTTTTTGGATTAAACTTAATAATATTTTGGTTAAGGATTTTATATCTATGTTCATGAGAGACATTGATCTATATAAGCTTTCCTTCTTAATTTTTTCTTTTTTCTCTATTTTAAAAAATATCTTTGTATGGATTTGACATTAGATTATTTCTGGCCCCATAGAACGAGTTAGGAGTTATTCCTTCTCCTTCAGTCTTTCAAAACATACTGTAGAAAATTAGTATCATTTCTCTCTTAAACGTTTGGTAAAATTCATCAGTGAGCCTATCTGGTCTGAGGCTTTCTGCTTTAAATGATTTTAAATTACTAATTCAATTTATTTAATAAATATAGGCCTATTTAGGTTTTCTATTTGTAGTCTCATTTATTATTCTTTTTTCTCTCTTCTCATATCCTTCAGATAGACCAAAGATGAATGAGGGAATATAAATGTGGTTTAATATTATGTAGCTGATTAAAAGTATAAAGCGTACAAAACATATGGCCTGTTTGTTTTATTTTCATATTTATATAATAGGCATGTAAAATATTTATGAAATAAGTAAAACTATTGAAGGATATTATATAAATGCAGTATGGAAACTTTTTTTTTTTAGTTGGAGTCTTACTCTGTCACCCAGACTGGAGTGCAGTGGCACTCTCACAGCTACCACAGCCTCTTCCAACTAGCCCAGGTGATCCTTCCACCTCAGCCTTCCAAGTAGTTGGAACCCCAGGTATGCACCACCATACCTGGCTAATTTTTATAAATTTATTTATTGTAGAGACAAGATCTGGCCAAGTTGCCCAGGCTGGTCTCAAACCCCTGGGCTCAAGCAATCCTCTTGCCCTCACCTCCCAAAATGCTGAGATTACAGGTGTGAGCCACTGCACCTGGCAGTTAGGTAAATCTTAAAGGTGTATTAAGGAGACTATTTTTAAGTTTACTCAGACAAAGTGGCATATAGCAAATAAAACTAAGTTTGTTTGTGGAAATAAAACTAAGTTTTACCTAAGTGACATCACATTTCAAATGCCAACAGAATGGTTTACTAGCTTTAGAATTTTGACATAGGAATTTAATGTTCAAATAGGTTCAACACTGTAATAATTACATGAGATATTGTGATCACAGTGATTGGAAGTACAATCCACACAATCATTATGGTTCTCTCCACAATTCTTGTTGAATACAATTTTAATCTCAAAATGTAAAAAAGTAAATAAGTGTTAGAGAATGACCTTTTCCAGTAGTCTAGCAGGAGAAGATTCCCAAGCAAAACTCTCTAAATTGAAATTACCAGTTACATCTGGAAAGAAGATGTGAGACTTTGGATGCTAAGTTGACCAGAAGTCTAGTATGAAGCACAAGTGAGCAGTCCAGAGAGTGTCAATGACCTTAGGCAGGAAATCATGTTTGCATAGAATCTTCAAGATGGTGGCCACGATGAGTGCATAGGAGAGGAGGATGAGAAGGAAGCAGCCCAGCAGGACCAAGATACACACCAAGCCCACTTCTGGGGCCACAGCTGGAACATTACCTCCACAGGCCAAATTTAACAGAGGTGGCAGATGGCAAGCAAAATGGTGGATCTCATTGGGTCCACAAAAAGTGAGTTGGAAAATGGCCACAGTTACCACCAACCCCACAATCGAACCACCAGCCCAGGACAAGCCCACCAGGCAGGCACAGCCCTGTGGGTTCATGAGCACATTGTAGTGCAGGGGGGTGGCAGATAGCCATGTAACGGTCATAACACATGACCGTGGGCAGGAAGGATTGGGTGAAACTGAATGTGAAGGAGAAGAACATCTAGCTGGCACAGGCCAGGAGGGCGATGGAGTGTTGGGTGGAGAGCAGGTCGGCCAGTATGCGTGGGATGATGGCCACAGTGTAGAGGATCACAGAGATGAAGAGGGCACACAGGAAGAGGTACATTGGCATGTGTAGGTTGTGCTCGCTCCAGGTGGTGGCCATGATGAGCAGATTGCCCAGCAGAGTGAACAGATACATCAGCAAGAACAGCAGGAAGAAGGCAGATAGGAGCTTCTGTGGCAAGGTGGAGAAGCTATTGAGGATGAATCCAGATGTGGAGCTGTGGTTTAGCCCCAACATGGTGACCATGCCTGAGATGGAAAGGGAAGAAGGTCTGGGGGTTAGCAGTGTAGTCTCTAGGGAGTCCCAGCTGGGAGGACACAAGAGGCTCCTTTGCTTGTCCAAGTCATGGTTAGTCCATCTGCAAGGAGGCATGAATAATAATGTGTGGAGGCTTAAATGAGAACATGCATCTTAAGTGTTTTGCTCAGGTCCTGGCACATGGTAAGAATTCAATTTTTTTAAATGTTGATAATCAAGATTACTATGATGAATCCCATCTACCACCAACCACATCATGCTTTTCTGCTTTTGCTCATGCTGGCCATTCTGTGCTTCTTCCCATCTTTATGGGTCCAAATCCTGCATAGTTGTTAAGGACAGACTACTCCCTAGTTGCCACCTTCAGTTGGAAGTCATCCCTTCCCTGTGGTGTAGAAAGGATATATACTCTGTTTAATTCTTAGCCCCACTGCTCATCAGCTGCAAGATGCAGGGCAGGTTGCTTCCCTTCTTGGAAGCTTATTGCTTGCCTGGAAAATGGAGTAATAATGCTTATATCATAGGGCTATTGTTATTCTTCGTGATGTGATGCACATTAGCACTTACCTACCGTAGGTGTTGTTTGGTCTAACGCATATGAGTCCCTCCCTAGGATGAGCCACTGGTTGGCATCACTGTAGAGTCATGTTCTCTGGCCCCAGATGGGCCCTTTGTCTCTGGTCACTCATCAGTGCTCTCCCCTGAATCTCCTTCTCTCCTTGGCCCCTGCCTCAGTCCTCAGATCCCCAATCTCCTGCTTGGTGCAGAGACCCTGGCTCTCAGCAATGGCTTTTCCCACCTCCTTTCCTGAGTAGGCAGAGAGTCATATTTGCCCCAGTTTTCATTGAAGGGCAACGTCCCTCCCTGCACCTGCTCTACCAGGAGACTTTCTCTCTCACAGGGTGCTTCTCCCTTTTCCCCTGTAGGCTTGATGCAAAATACAAAATTATACTGAAAGGCAAAATGGATGAATGAACAGAATATGACCCATCCACACAAGGGGACATTGTGCAGACATACTAAAGAATAAAGCACTGACACACACAACAGAGATGAAGACATTATGTTTGGTGAAAGAGGACACACATGAAAGCCACATAGTCTATGATTTTATTTGTAGAAATGTCCCTAAGCAAATCCATAGAGACAGAAAGTAGATTGTCAGGGAAGGAGGGTAGTGTGGAATGGAATGACTGCTGGTGAATTTAAAGTTTCCTTTTAGAATAATGAAAATGTCTTGGAACAAAATAGAGGTGGCAGTTGCACAACATTGTGACTGTACTAACTGATTTGTGCACTCTAAGTGTTAAATGGTTTTGTTTTGTTTGTTATTTGAGACCCAGCATTGCTCAGGCTGTTCTCAAACTCCTGTGCTCTGGGGATCCTACCCACTGAGCCCCTCTCTCCTCAGCCTCCTGAGTAGTTGGGACTACAGGTCTGCACCATGGTGCCTGGAAGTTTAATGGTTATTGTTTTTGGTAAATCAATTTAACCTACATTTTAAAGAGAAATGAAGTAATGACACATGCTACCTGATGAACCTCAAAAACGTGATACTGAGTGAAAGAAGTTGACAAAAGACATGTTCTGATTCCCTTGATGTGAGATATCCAGAGCAGGCAAAGCCAGAGACGGGACACAGGTTAGGGCTTGCCAAGGACTGGGGAGTGGGGTGAGCAGTGACTGCTCATGGGAATGGGGTTTTATCTGGGAGTGAATGGGGTTTTGTCTGGGAGTGGATGGGGTTTTTGTCTGGGAGTGATGGAAATGTTTGTTTTTTGTTTTTTTTTTTAGTTTGGAGTCTCACTCTGTCGCCCAAGCTGGAGTGCAGTTGCATGCTCACAGTCACCACAGCTTCGACTTGCTGGGCTCAGGCAATCCTTCCACCTCAGCCTTCCAAGTAGCTGGAACTACAGGCATGCACTACAATGCCTGGCTAATTTTTTTTAATTGTAGAGATGAAGTCTCGCCATGTTGTTCAGGCTGGTTTTGAACCCGAGCTCATTCTCTTAACTTGGCCTCCCAAAATGCCTGATTACAGGTTTGAGCCACCATGCCCAGCCAATGGAAATGTTTTGAAGCTAGATAGTGGTGGTGGTGCACAATACTGTGAATGTGCTAAACGTCACTGAGTCACACACTTTAGAAGAGTTCATTCCGCATTATGCAAACCTCACCTAAATTTTTAAAAGGCACAGTTGGCCTCCCTCCACCCTCCTCTGCCTCTCCCTGTCTCTCTGCCATGTCCACAGCCCAGTTGGTCCTCAGGAAGGCAGAAAGAGGGTCTGGAAGTGTCCAGGTCAAGCCTGGAGCTAAGAGGGAGTACCCACAGCTACCCCACTCTGGGCCTTCCCCTCTTGTTCAGGGCAGCTGAGTCCAACCCCGGGGGTGTCTGAGGGTGGAGGGGAGCTCCCCAGGGAGGCTCTACAGGAGTCGGCTCAAAACACTGGAATACAGTGCCCACTGTGTCCACACACATCTGTTCATGTACCTGTGCCCACCTACCACCTTTCCTCACAGGCTCAGGCACCACAGACTCTGTTGCTAGCATCCAACACACTTGATCAGCCACGCAGGGAGTAGACTTGCACCCTCACATGGAGGCAGAAACCCCCACACAGGAGTGTATCCGTCCCTAGTCCTGGCCCCAGGCACACCTGGAGAAGCACACAGACAGCACACTTGCAGGACCCCAGCAGAACACACAGATAATGGGTACCTGCTGGCATTCTTCACACACATCTGTCACCTAGACCTGTGACCACAAGCACATAGCGATCTTGGAGGCAGTGTCCTGTGGTGAGGAGTCACCTGCGAGGCCCTGCTTGCCTGGGACATCATTTGCCCCAACATTCAGATTACATTCAGCACCCTCCCCATCCTACACTTGAGTCACCTCCTCCAGGAAGGCAGTCAGGTGCCACACTCACCTCTCTTGGCAGACTCCTGTGGGAGTAGAGGAGGAGTCCTGGGCTCCTCACCCACAAAGTGAGCTCAGTGGGGTCTGGGTGGGGCAAGAGGCTATGCCCTCTCTTTATCCCCTTCTCCAGAGGAATCTTGGGGGATCCCCAGGCTGAATACAGGTGGGGCCGACTTGGGGATCCAAGAGGCGGGCTGGGCCTCAGAGAGCCTCATGGTGCTCCAGGTTCCCCTGGGATCTGCCACATCAGCAAATGCAGTTCCCAAACCTTTCCTTTTTTTAAACATTTTTTATTTTAAAATCATAGGGTAAAATTAAGGGTTAGGTATACAAGTATGCATCTTCATTCAGGCACCCTTGTTGATAAGGGGTGTTCCCCCATCTCCTTATTGACTACTGTTAATCCCACCTCCCTTCCCCTCCCTGCCCCTCCCATAGTTTCCCACCACTGTCAATCCTTTTCTTATAGCATTACAATAGATGCTCAAGGTCCACTTATGAGTGAGAACATGTGATACTCAGATCTTTGTTTCTGTGAGAGATCACTCAGTATTATTATACTCTAGTTCCATCCAGGTTGCTGCAAAATTCATGGTTTTGTTCTTTTTTATAGCTGTATAGTATTTCATTGTATATATGTACCACATTTTTAAAATCCAGAATTGAGATTCCAAACCTTTCATGATGCCTTCAGTGCCCAAGTCAGGGCCAGCCTCTACTGAGGCTCCCAAGAGGACTGTTAGTCTGCACGGTGGCAGTGACAGATGGCTCCTGGGAAGTCGGGACAGGACTGGAACAGAGCCTGGCCCAGGGAAGGAATGAAAAAGGAGGTCTGCACCCTCCCCTGCTCTGTTAATCCAGGACTCCTCCCCTCACTAGGGGAACCAGAATGTGAACACTGCATCCCAAAAGCCCAAGCTACACCCCTCTACTCCCCTATTAACAGACTCCTTAGGCCATTCCTACAAGGACAGCACAGGGCCCAGAAGCAGCCATAGGTCCACTTGGGTGGGAAGACTGAGGTCCCAGTACACAGAGCAGCCTGGAAGAGGGGCTGCTGCCTGGCCCTGAGGAAGCTGAAGGGTGGCGCCAAAGAAGGCCTCTCTGGAGTGTGGCCTCTGCCCAGGCCCTGGGCTGTCCATGGCTGAAGGACAGAGAGGGAAGGAGGAAACAGTGCCAGACCCTGCCTTTCCTATGCCATACCAGAAGGATTCTACTGAACAAACCACCTTATATTCTACCCCTACTCAGAACCAGCCATGGCTCCCTAGTGCCCAGATGCCCCACCAATACCTACAAGGCTCTAAGCAATCTGGTCTTTCTTAGTTTATTCAACTTTCCCTCTCAACTCCCCCCTCACATCTAAAACATTTTATCTCTTTTTTCCTCTAGGTTAAAATAAGACTGAAGCATTCTAAGTACCTTCTATGTGCCAAATTTTCTCTCACCCCAGGCTGCTACACATCCGTCACTCCCATCTGCCTTAATCAACTGGTCCCAGGTCACATGTCACTTCCTCCAGGAAACCTTCCATGACTCATTCACCCTGGGCTGGGTCAGGTGCTTCTCTCACTCCAAGATTCCCCCAACACACAGTGATGCCATTGCCTGGCTATGTGTTTATGTCTCCTACTAAGCTGTAACATTCAGAGAGCAGGATAGCATCTTGCCAGATTTGTCCTGTGTTCCCAGCACCTAGAAAATTTCCCTCATATAGTAAATACTTGGCAAGATGTCAGTGCATGATGTTTCAGACCCTATACGGCAGGTGAAAAAATGGGGGAGGCAGAATTTGCACTGACCTTAAAGGATGAGCTATAATCTCTGGGCACACTACCAGGGAGGGTATCCCAGGCAGAGGAATCAGCACAAGCAAAGACACAGAGGTGTGCCTGGGATGGAGTTAGGGAAGGCTGGTGAGCCACTCTAGGGCAGACCATGAAGGAGTTTGGAGGTAACTTAGAAACATTGCTCTCATCCAAAGGGAGGGTGGGCTGAAGGAGAGGTCAGGAAGGGGCTGGCCTTTAGGGTGGCAGGAGCAGAGGTCACCTTGAATGAAGGTCCAGCCAACACTACCTCTATGCTCCAGTGTCCTAGGGCAGCAGAAGACCTGGAATTTGGAGGAATCGTGCTGGACCTATAGATGTTTTCTCATGAGCCATTTCCTTGGCACAGTCCAAACTAGCAAGGGGCAGAAATGGAGCCAGGACCAGAGAAAGATATTGTATTGCTGCTGCTGCCTGGAGAGATGAGAATGGGAGTGGGCTGGCAAGTTATGAGCCAGGTATGGAGTGGAGGGACCAAGTTA
Organism: Carlito syrichta; assembly: GCF_000164805.1. Taxonomy (NCBI): domain Eukaryota; kingdom Metazoa; phylum Chordata; class Mammalia; order Primates; family Tarsiidae; genus Carlito; species Carlito syrichta. The sequence goes on from NW_007255724.1 coordinate 566,130, forward strand.
CAGTTCTGCCTAGTGGGGCGTTGTGACCTTGGCCCGGTGGCAAAGTATCTCTGAACTCCATCACAGACACATTGCATGGGAGGATCCCAACTCACAGTAGGAGCTTGGTTGGAGTGAATTCCCCTTCCTCTTCCCCATTTACAAATTGCTCTGACTGTGGATGCCATTCTTTCATTTGTCCCACAAATATCTGTTGCACACCTACTACTGCCCAGCAGTTTGTGGTGCATAAGCAAAGTCTCTTGAACCACAGACTTGCAGCTCCACTCAGCTTTTTTCTTTAAATTCAACTTGTGCCTTTCAGGTCTCCCCAGTGGGCTTGGGCCAAGGATGAACCATAAATATGAGTTCAAGTCATTTCATTTCTCAGCATGCATCAGCACCTGCTTTGCACAAGGAAGTCCTTTGCTCAGAGCTGCAGGGAGCAGGTGGATCAGTCCCCTAAGCCTCCCTTAAGAGAAGTCTCTGAACACTTCCCATCACTGCATCCTGCCCTTGAGGTAGGGAGTGTGTGAAAATTCCTCTCATTTCTTCAATCTGATTCAAAACACATGAAATCTGGCACAGACTCCACTTTTTTAAATTGACAAAAATTATATATACATTTATTTTTGGTGTACACAATGATGTTTTGTTATACATCGTGGAATGGCTCAGTCAAGCCAATTAGCATATGCCCTATAATTATTATTATTTTTTGAGTTGGAGTCTCACTCTGTTGCCCAGGCTACAGTGCAGTGGCACACTTATGGCCACCCCAGCGTTGACCTGCTAGGTTCTGGCGATCCTTCCACCTCAGCCTTCCAAGAAGCCAAAACTACAGGTGTGTGCTATCACACTTGGCTAATTTTTATTTATTTATTCTCACCATGTTGTCCAGGCATGTCTTGAACCCATGGGCTCAGGCAATCCCCTTGCCTCGGTCTCCCAAAATGCTAAGATTACAAGCTTGAACTACCACACCTGGCCTAATATATATGCATTATTCACATACTAATCATTTCATCCTGTGATGAGAACACTTAATATCTACTCTCTCTGGACATGACACATTAAAAAAATAAACAAAATAATAAAAAATAAGTTTAAAAGTGACTCCCAACAGTTTTTAAGTATACAATATATTGTTATAAATTATACTCAGCATGATAGGCAATACATTTCTCTGTCTTCCTGTCTAGTTAAAATTATGTTTCTTTTGATCAGAAAAATGATGAAAGATAGCAAGTGTTGGAAAAAATATTTTTAAAAAGAACTGTTGTGGGCAGGAATGCAAAATATGGAATGTGGGTTCCTCAGTTTTCTTTTTTCTTTTTTTTTTGAGACAGGGTTTTGCTCTGTTGCCCAGGGTGGACTCCAGTGGTGTGCTCATGGCTCTCCACAGCCTCAATCTCCTGGGGTCAGGTAATCCTTCCACCTCAGCCTTCCAAGTATCTGGGACTGCAGATGTGCACCACCATGCTGGCAATTTTTAAAAATTTTTGTTAGAAAAGAGGTCCTTCCAAAGGCCCAACATTCAGAATCTACAAGGGATTGAAACATGCCAAAATGAAAAAAACAAACAACCCTATTAAAAAGTGGGCAAAATATATGAATAGACACTTCTCAGATGAAGACATATGAGCAGCCAACAGATACATGAAAAAATGCTCAGCCTCACTAGTCATCAAAGAAATGCAAGTTAAAACCAAACTGAGATACCACCTAACTCCAGTCAGGATGGCCATCATCAAAAACTCAAAAAAACAACAGATGCTGTAGAGGATGTGGGGAAAAGGGAACGCTTCTACACTGTTGGTGGGAGTGTAAACTAGTATGACCTCTGTGGAAAACAGTGTGGTGATTTCTAAAACTTTCCATACAGCCCAGAATTCCCCCTTCTGGGATTAACCAAAGGATTATAACCGGAGGAACTCAAATCACTCTATGAAAAGGATACCTGCACATGCATGTTCATTGCAACATTATTCACAATAGCAAAATCATGGAACCAGCCATGCTGCCCATTGAAAGGGATTGGCAGTAGTGGAACACTGCCAGGGGACAGGGGGCGGTGGGGACATAACAACAGTAAGAGTACCAAACGTTACCTGTATGATGACCAGTTATGTACCTAACCCTGAATTGTACCCCACATCTTTAAAATTGACATTAAAATTAAAAACAAAAAAGAAAAGAGGTCTCTCTATGTTGTCCATGCTGGTCTGGAACGCCTGGACTCAAGTTATCCTCTTCCAAAGTACTGTTATTATAGGCATTAGCCACTGTACCTGGACCCTCAGAAAATAAAAAATACCGTAAAATTAAAACTGCCATATCATTCAGCAATTCCACTTCTGGCTATATACCCAAAGGAAATGACATCAGTATGTTGAAGGGATACCTGTATGTCATGTTCATTTCAGCACTACTTACAGTAGCTAAGAAATGGAATCAGCCTAAGTGTCCATCAACAGATGAATGGAGGAAAAAAATGTGGACTACATACTAAATGGAATTCGACTCAGCCTTAAAAAGGAGTAAATCTTGTTATCTGTGACAACATGGATGAACCTGGAGGACATTATGCTAAGTGAAATAAGCCAGGCAGCACACAGAATGGTAATTTTATTACTCTTTTTTAAAAATTAGACTGGAAAATATAGTTTATTTAAAAAGTAAATTTAGAGAGGGGAGGAGAGAGAGGATTCACCTCCCCAGAGTAAGGGAGTGGGCCAAAGCCAATTTTATTACTCTTTATGGTAATTTGATTGTAGATGGATTCGCTTTTTGTTGGGTCTTTTTACCTTGATGTGTTTCAGAGAAGGGAGGACTGTAGCTGTCCCAGAAGTCTCAACTTCAGTGTATTTATTTCACAGTATATGAATGACTTATATGCTCATCTGTCTCCCTTCATTGCTCCCAGGAGCTTAACAGTGGTATGTGGGTCACAGACATCTGTCCTCTCTAGCACATACTTGGTATCCTGTCGATATTTGTAGGATAAATAGTATGCCACACATTGGAAGTTTCAGTCATATTGAAGGGCTCTTCAATGCCTTGATCAACGTCTTGCTCAAGATGCCTCCTCTTTCTGAATTAAGTAGCTGCTGGACAGTACATATAGACAGAAAACCTCATGCCTGATCTGCCCTTTAATAATGAGGAGACGTCAAAATGGTCACATTTTACACTTAGTGTGAGAAAAATGACCAACCTTGATACTGAAAGGCTGTGCATGAGAGATAATGTTTATCTTCTTCTCAGAGGAAGGCCAGCTCCAGCTACCATGCATTCAACAGATGAGTCTGGGAAATCTCATGCCTGATCTGCTCTTTGATAATGATGAGACATCAAAACTGTCACACCATATGCTTACTCTGATAAAAATCCCCAGCCTCAATACTGAAAGGCTGGGCATGAGATAACACTTATCTCCAACTTAGAGGAAGTCCAGACCCAGCTGCCACATGTTCAACAGATGTGTCTGCAGTTTCTGAGCCCATGGTTGAGTCAGGAACTGGGAACAGACATAACACCAGCTCTTGTGAATGTTGTAGTGAAGAAAGAAGGTGATGATGAATTATTGATTAAATTGTCTTCATCACCATCAGCTTTGTACAAACAGGGTCTTGCTATGTTGCCCAGGCTGGTCTCAAGCAATCCTCCTACCTCAGCCACTGAAAGCACTGGAATAACAGGCATGAGCCACAAAACCTGACCCCTTGACTGAATTTTAGAAAAGAGTGTGAGGCATGTGAAGAAGAGATTATAGTAGCTATAGGAGCTAAACAAACTACTCCTCAGATAAAAGGACAGGCTGTGGGGGCTTCATGGAGGAGGTGACATTTCAGCTGAGACATTTTGCTCCAGTGCAGAGGGAAAGGAAATGGTGCACCAGGCAGAGGGCAAAGCACGTACAAAGAACCTGGGGTGGAAAGATGATTGCCCATCTGAAGAATGGGAAAAGGTCAACATGACGGGATTTAGGGCAGCAAAGGAGTGGGGGCTAAAAAGACAGGCAGCAATCTGATTTCAAAGGACCTTCCCCAAAGTTCCAATAGCCCCGGGATGACACTCATTTATATGGGAGATACTGTCTATGCTGCACAAAGACAGGTGGGTTCAGATGATGTCAACCACACCTGAATAATAAATCTCAGATAAACTGGGGAATAGTCACCCACAGATCAGAAGGTTTTTACAACTTGCAGACTCTCCATGGGGTTGACATGAGAGATTCATTTGCTTGTTTCCTCAGCAGTATTTATTGAGCACCTAAAAGGAACTGAGTATCACATGCTCTCACTCATAAGTGGACCTTGAACAACTACCATAATACTATAAGAAAAGGATTGACAGTAGAAGGAAACTGTGGAGGGGGGAGGTGGGATTTACAGTAGTGGAAATCTGTCTGGGGAAGGGGAGGGACACCTCATCAATAACAGTACCTGCACAATAAATATTTGTATACCTAACCCTGAATTGTACCCTAAAATTTTAAAATTAAAAAATTTGAAAGTTAAAAAAAGAATAAAAAAAGATGCATCATTGGTGAAAACACGAGGATTACAGAGTGGTCCAACTCTCCCAAGGGCTGCCAGTCTAGTGGAGGGAATGAGGGAGATGTTGATCAAGTAACTTATGAAACACAGAGAAGATCTACCCAAAAGAAATCAGTATATGAAAAAGATATCTGTATCTGTACGTTCATTACAACACTATTCACAATAGCAAAATCACGGAGGCAATCTAAGTGACAATGATCAACTGAATAAAAAAATGTGGTACATATACACTGTGGAATAGTACACAGCCATAAAAAAATAAAATCATGTCCTTTTTTTTTTTTTTTGCACCAACATGAAGCTGGAGATCATCCTCCTAAGTGAACTGACTCAGAAACAAAACCAAATAGCACATGTTCTCATTCATATGTGGGAGCTAAATGATCATAAAGAGGGAAATAATAGACACTAGGGACACCAATAAGGGGAGGGGGATGGGGGTTAAAACTTAGAATTTACCTATGGGACACACTGTTCACTATCTTGAGAATAGGCCACCAGAGACCCAATCCCCACCACTACACAATATGACATGTAACAAACAGGCAAGTGTATCCCCTGAATCTAAAGATGAAAAAAAACTGTGAAATTAGCATTGCAATAATGGAAGTAGACGCCTCAGCCTGCTCATGGTTCCAGAGACCTTCCCCTCCATCTGTGCTGACAGCATGGAACACTCACACCATGCGCTCAACACCAAGTGTGTTGCATGCTTTGGGTCTGCTGGCCGAGGTGCCATAGCACTTTCTGGAGCATTTGGCTGTTTGGAGCTCTGGGACCCTTGTATCTTTGGGGGAGGAAGGGCCACCTCCAATTCCTACCCACTTCTCTTACTGCCAATCAAGCCACCTGAGTTTGGGCTTGAAGCTAAGGGGAAAACTCTGAGGACCATTCCTCTGGAGTGGTGTGAAGTCTTGTTTCCGTCTCCACCTTGGCCCTGAGCTATGGGTCAAAACTTGTCAGCCTGTGGCTCTGTGGTTGATTCCGAGGGACTCATTAATCTGCACAAAAGAAGTGGAGATGTGAATTGTGTGCCAACTTTTTTTTTTTTTGAGTTGCTAAATCTCTTTTAATTTATAGGTTTTTACCTCCTCTTTTTTTTTTTTGAAAATGGTATGAGTATTTTTTTTTTCATTAATCAGTATTTTTTATTATGGTTTTGTGGGGTACAGTTAAGGGTTAGGTGTACAATGACGTTTCATTCAGGCACCCTGTAGATAAGAAGTGTTTTCCCATCCCCTGACAGATATTTGCTACTGTTAATCCCATCTCCCTCCCCCCCATAGTTTCCCAGTACCATCCGTCATTTTCTCATAGTATTGCATTGGATGTTCAAGGTCCATTATATGAGTGAGAACATGTGATATTCGGATTTTTGTTTTTGTGAGAGGTCACTCAGTATTATAGACTCTAGTTCCATCCAGGTTGCAGCGAAATTTAATGAGTTCCCAGGTGTCACTGAAAATCCTGTGACTTGTTCACAAGAAAACTTGGAATTGGCTTCCTGGGGTTTGTAAGGCAGAAGACTTTAGCAGGTTGTGGTGGCTGGTGTCCCATGGGCTACTTAATGCCAGTCAAGACTCTGTGTTCATCTCTGATGTGTCCCCCAAGAAGGGCTCCCAGGGACACTGATGATGGGCATGGAGAGTTTAGGAGCAGGGTTGGAGGTGGCAGGTTTGGATAAATCCTAATTGCCTGACTTGGAGATCCCATGACATCACTTCAGTTGAGTTCTCTGGGGGCTTGTTTTTCTTTTTTTTTTTTCAACAGAGATCCACTGGCAATGTGAACAGTCAGTTTCTCTTTGGATTCTTAGACACAGATTAACAGATAAGGGAAGACTTGTGTAGAAGTCTGGATGGCTTCATGCCACAAGACATTCATTCACATCAGAGTTATGTTCGAATCCTGGCCCAGTCACTTCCTGGCTGTGTGATCTTGATGAAGTGTACTGACCTTTCTGGGCTTCTATCTGCAAATGGGGAACCGGATAGTAATAGTACCTGCTTCATGGCATGGTGTGTGTAAACTTGCTAGCACTTAGCCCATGCTCAATACATGCTAGATGGTATTATTTTGTCAGTCAGTAGAGTCCTGTGGGTATTTGGACACAGCACATTGGGTCAGCACATTGCTTTCCCTACTTTTCCCCATGCCTTTAAATCTCATCTGTCCACTCATTTGTGAAATGTTTGTTGGACACTTTCTGTGTTCCTCCAGGAACTGAAACAAGGGAGCAAGGGAGATGAGGTCCTCTGCCCTCCTGGTGCTTACCTTCACACGAGAAACAATAATTCAAGACCAACTCTGCCCTCAGGGCATTTCTCCCACTTGGAAGAAATCAGAAGAGGTGATGAAGACTGAGCGAGGCTTGTTCCCAGCCAAGGACTCTGGGCTTTGGAGAAACATCATTTATTGCTGCCTCTTGGGGTTCAGAGCCAGAGAGGGGAGGGATGGGGGTTGAGGATGTACAGAAAGGGTCTACATACATCTGAGGGGGCCAAACATAGGGGCCTGAGCCAACAGCTCTACCTCTTCTCATAGATGCAAATGGGAAAATCTGAGTCGCAAGAGGAGTCACTCCAGTGTCCCTGCTGGAGCATCATCACACAGGCTGTGGTGGTTCCATTGCCATCCAGGTCCTTGGAGTTTCAGTTGCTGGGAAGAGACACCCACCAAATCCCTCGGCGACAAGGCAAGACCTTAAGTTTGCAGTCCTACCCTCAGTGGGTGAAAAGCTGGCCCCTGAGACTCAAGCAGCCCCCAGAGGGTGTCATTTACTGACTCCCAGTCATCTGGCCAGCCCCTTCCTATTTTTTCCAAGTGGAGCTCACCTAGGGGTAACAACAAGGCCCCATCTTCTGAGAAGCTGGATGTCTTCCAGTTCCTGGACCACCATCTCTGGCTGCTCCATTCCTCTGGCCCTCTCCCCTTCTCTGAGGCCCATTCACCCCAAAACCAGGTGCATCCCTCCCAAATTCTAGCTCTGCCACTTGAATCTATTTGACCAGATGCAGTTTTTTTTTTCAGATAGGTTCTCACTCTACCACCCAGACTAGAGTGCAGTGGCACAATCCCAGCTCATAGCAGCCTCAACCTCCTGTGCTCAAGTGATCCTACCACCTCAGCCTCCCAAGTAGCTGGGACTACAAGGCACACGCCACCATGCTTGGCTAATTTTTGTATTTTTTGTAGAGATGAGGTCTTGCTATATTACCCAGGCTGGTCTTGAACTCCTGGTCTCAAGTGATCTTCCCACCTCGGCCTCCCAAAGGCCTGGGATTGCAGGTATGAGCCACTGTGTGCAGTCATAGAAATCAATAGTCTTGATTTCTGTAAGTTTCTGTTTCCCTTTTGCAAAATGAGTGTATGTTCTGAGTGTGTGATGACCAGTGTACTTAAGGTATAAAGAAGGTGCTCAGATTGCAGATAAGTTTACCAAAAAGATAACTTCTTCCCCGGGCTGGACCCACACACAATAAGTTTGCCAGGCTGGGAAGGTGATTCAGGCAGTGGGAAAATTCATAAAGGCACAGAATGTGAGGATGCAGGGACATAATGAAAGGTATAGTGAATTGAATAGCATCCCTCAAAAGACATGCCTGTCCTAATCCCTGGTACCTATGAGTTTGGCCTTATTTGGAAAAGGGGTTTTTGCCAATGTAAGTAGTTGAAGGACTTTTTTTTTTTTTTTTTGAGTTGGAGTCTCACTGTTGTCCAGGCTGGAGTGCAGTGACAGGATCATGGCTTATGGCTCACTGTAGCCTTGACCTACTGGGTTCAGGTGACCCTTCCACCTCAGTCTTCCCAGTAGCTGGATCAACAGGTTCATGCTACCACTCCTGACTTTTTTTTTAAAAAAATTTTAGTAGATACGAGGTCTCCCTTTGTTTCCCAGGCTGGTCTTAAACTTTTGAGTTCAAGCCATCCTGCCTCCTTGCCTCCCAAAGTCCTGGGATTATAGGCCTGAGCCACTGCACCTGGCCCTAACTGAAGGCCCTTGAGAGGAGATCACGCTGGGTTAGCCAGGTGGGATCTAACTCCAGTGAGTAAGGACATTGCAAAAGACCAAAAAGAAGAGACGCAGGGGAGAGGAAAAGCCCACATGACATGAAGATGGAGGTAGAGATGGGAGTGATGCAGCAACAAGTCAAGGAATTTCTGCAGCCACCACAAGGTAGACAACACAAGGAAGGATCCATCTCTAGAGCCTTTGGAGGGAGTATGGCCCTCCAAAACCTTGATTTGGGGCCTGTGTCCTCTATAAAATAAAATAAAATAAAAAGTTCTGTTATTTTAAGCCACACAGATTGTGGTACTTGGTTACAGCAGCCACAGGAAATGCAAACAGTCGGCAAGTGTTACATAATTATACTCCTGAATAGGCCCAATGCTCACTAGCACATTCAAGGATTCAAGGAGTCCTGCAACAAAGAAACCAGTCAGGCAATGAAGTCATTGGTTTTTAAGCATTTTAACTGGGAACACTTTTCTCAAATTACAAAATAATGACTGGGATAGTAGGATTTCCAGTAGTTCAGGAATAGCTACAGGAAAATAATTGTGAACAAAGGAAAGAGAAACATCTAGATCCACCATAAATTTGCTTGTGAAAAGAACTGCCAGCCTCTGGGGTGGTGAGAGACTGCCTTGGATATCAAGAAAGGTACTCACATGTAGGTGGAAGCTGAATTCAGTCCACTTGTGGGCACCTCTGAAAGGAGGTAAACTCTGAAATGCAGAAGTCATTTAAATTTATTTTTTATTTTACTTTTCTTTATTTTAAAGATGTGGGGTACAATTCAGGGTTAGGTATACAAATGTTCCTCATGCAGGTATCCTTGTTAATGAGGTGTGCCCCTCCCTCCCCGAGCAGTCTCCCTCAACTGCCAATCCCCACCACACCTCCCCTGGCAGTTTCCCAATACTGCCATTCCCTTTCTTATAGTATTATAATTATTCAAGGTTCACTTATGAGTGAGAACATATGGTACTCTGACCTCCTCTGGAATCAGACAGGGGGCTGGACCTTTCAAGCAGCTGTGACTAGTGAGAAGAAAACCAGGGAAGATCTGTTAGGTTTTCTTAAGAGACTAGAAAAGAAAGAAAGGAAAAAAAAACAGTTAAAGTTTACATATTAATAACATTTCATTGAGGCTTTCCTGATGACACAAACATGGAAAATGATCATTAACCAGAGCCAGCCCATGTACCATCACCCTCTGGGGAAAGCTATCCAATTCGAAACCTATCAAGTGTGTACATGTGCTTACCAAGGGCACAAAGGGCACAAAGTACACCAGTGTTTCAGTTTGGGTGGACGTTGAAGAGGATTTCTGCGGAGAAGAATGGCCAGATGTGGGCTCTCAGGTTGCAACGTGGGCAGTGTGAGCTTAGGTTGCATCAGATGATATGGAGTGAAGGGACAGTCAGACCAGGATTGAAGTGCGATGGCTGCCATTGTGGGTTTTTGTAGGTCAAGAGAATGTCCCCTGATGCTGAGGTCTCTACCTTCTAGAGGTTCCTCTTCTGGCCAGCTCAAGCTGGATCTAAAAAAGCCTGCAGGAAGGGTTGCTGAACATTTGGACAAGAAATACCTGGAGAATTAGCTTGCCTGGGGCATCTTCCATGAGTCTGAGCAGCATGGACAGTAGAGGTTTTTTTGTTTGTTTGTTTTGTTTTTGGTTTTTTTGTTAGGTTCTTACTCTGTCACCCAGGCTGGAATGCAGTGACATGATCACAGCTCACTGCAGCCTCAACCTTCTGGATTCAGGCAATCCTTCTACTTCAGCCTACTGAGTAGCTAGACATCAAGTATTGGTGAGACATGCTAAATACTATGAACATAGAGAAAACTTGCTTCAACAATCAGTATAATTGAAATTACATAATAGAAAAATAATTTATTATCAATTTTCCTTCTATTTATACTAAACGTACTAAGATAAAACCTCACAATAGGAATAGTCCACAATATTTAAACCTTGCAAATAAAAGAGGTGGATAAACAAATTCAGTGTTAATGCTATCTTTAAACATTGTGATTGTTAGAATTAGGTTTCTTCTTCTTTTTAACATTTTACTTTCTAGAAGCATAACTATAAATCTCTAAATTATAGTTTTGTAGTGTCCCCCTTTTCTATCATTTTATGTGGTGTTATCACCTCATAATGATGTTTTCCTAGTAGAAATAATTGTATTCCTGGCAACTCTAAGAGTTATCTTTCTGTTACTCTAAAAATTTTATACACAACAACTACATAAGAACTTTGTCAAGGCATTCTATATTGAATATGGAGACATGTCTTTATATCTTCATAGAACCGTGCTTTTAAATCTCTTTTATTAAGTACGAAGTGAGACTATGACTCTACAAAACACGAAAAAAATAGCCAAGCATGGTGGTGTGTCCCTGAGGAGTCCCAGCTACGTAAGAGGCTGAGGTTAGGATGATCCCTTTAGCCCAGTAGTTCAAGGCTACAGTGAGCTCTGATGATTTGACAAACCAGTGTGTCCCACAAGGAAGTCATGTATTCTAAATGAAGTTTAAAATAAAGCATTTTAAATGAATCTATGAATACAAAAAATGAACATCTCTTGCTCCTCAAAAAATTATGTAAAAGAAAGTATTTCAAGCCGGGCTCGGTGGCTCAGCCTGTAATCCCGCGCCTTTGGGAGGCTGAGGTGAATGGATTGCCTGAACCCGTGGGTTCAAGACCCGCCTGGGCAATGAGACCTCATCTCTACAATAAATCAAAAAATCAGCCGGGCGTGGTAGCACATGCCTGTAATTCCGGCTACTCGGAAGGCTGAGGCGGAAGGATCACTGGAGCCCAGCAGGCAAGGCTGCGGTGGCTGGGAGTGGTCACTGCACTCCAGTCTGGGTGACCGAGTGAGACTCCAACTCAAAAAAAAAAAAGAAAGTATTTCCTCAAAAACTTTCCCTTGCATCACCTCTGCATTTACACACTCTTTCATCATCATCATCTTGTAAAAGGATAAAGATATTACTTTTCTGAACTAATGAGAACATTTTATATCTATATCATGCTTAACAATATATGGAGGCATTTCATGTTCACTTCCTTTTAGTATCCAGTACAATTTCACAACTCTGAAGTACTTGTACCCTGATCAGCTAATTTTATCAAAAGATTAGACAAAACTAAGCTAAAAAAAAGATGAAAAAATACCAGTTCATAATCATTTTATTTGTTCCCTTTTAAGCTGTTTGTCTGCAATGCCGTCTAAAAGCTTAGATTTGCTCTTCTCTGATTTCTTAGGACATGAGGCCAAGTAAAAAACAAGGTTGAGGCCTCATTTATCATGGGCTTATGTCACCTTTTTCTGCATTAGGAGATATTGAAAGTACTATCAAAAAAATGCAAAATGTATCAGTTCAGTTATAGTTATTCAAAAAAAGTTAACAAATAGGTATCTCTTGAAAATGAGAGCTTTGGGGACTTCAAAAAACTGTAAAATTTCGGATTCTTCTCTTAAGTAATACAGCAAATTATGATTTTTACTTAACATGCATAAGTCAATTTAAAAACTCAGTATTTAACCAAATTAAAAACAAAAATTATATCTGAAATCTGAAAGCCAAAGAGGGAAAAAAGACCATAGAGCTAACCTTCAACAAGTGCTTTCTACTGCTATTTGAAGTCTTTGATCTTACAGAAGGGATCTTTATGTTTCTTCCTGACATACGTTCTCTGATGAAATCTAAATTATCATTAAGATTTCTGACACAAATGGACTCTTGGACTGGCCTCTCAGGAGGAGCAGTGAATAAAGATCTGGTCTGCTGTCTCTTCTCATGAAGTTTGGTACTGACCTCTGCTGGTATCTGATGAGTTCTGTGGAGAGTGCAAAAGACAAATGCTTAATATTTCATTTTTCCCTGATCGTTCTCAAATGACTTGCATTTTTAAAAATTTGCCATAAGAGAAAGTGAAATTTCCCATAAAATAGTGGTTTAACCCAGAAGATGTGTCAGAGCATACCTACTATAAGCAATTATCGTTTAAAAATTGTTCCCAAAGTACATGTATTTCTCAGGGGATTTTTAAAAAACAAGTAATTAAAACAAAGTTGAGAGGAGAGAGAAATGGCTATCAATGATGTGTGGCTGAACAAGTATCCCTTGCTGTCTGGAATGGCTCTACTTTAAAGATTCTTGAGGATGCCATTAGAAATTCTTGGGTTTATGAAAAAGTGCTCAGCCTCACTAATGATCAAAAATGCAAATCAAAACCACATTGAAATATCACCTAACTCCAGTAAGAATAGCCATAATTAATAAAACAAACAACAAGAGATGCTTGTGAGGATGTAGAGAAAAGGGAATGCTTTGACATTGCTGGTTGGAATGCAAACTAGTTCAACCTCTGTGGAAAACAATGTGGTGATTTCTAAAAGAACTAGATGTTGACCTTCCATATGCCCCAGCAATCTCCCTACTGGGACTATACCCAGAGGAATGCAAATCATTCTATAAAAAAGATATCTGCACACGCATGTTTATTACAGCACTATTCACAATAGCAAAAACGTGGGACCAACCATGTTGCCCATCAGAACTGGACTGGATTTAAAAAATTAGTACATATACACAATGGAATATTACACAGTCATAAAGAAGGACAAATATATGGACTTTGCAGCAACTTGGATAGATTTAGAGCCTATCATACTCAGTGATCTATCACAGAAACAAAGAACAGAGTACCACATGTTGTCACCTTAATCAGACCCTGAACATTTACCATTAACACTATAAGAAAGGGATTGGTAGTAGCAGAATACTGCTGGGGTGGGGGTGGAGAGGACACAACATCAGTAAGGGTGCCTTATCTCAGATCAGGCAAAGTGGGGACCAAAGGGAGACCCAAACTTTACCTGTACAATGACTACTTGTATACCTAATCCTGATTCTACTCCACATCTTTCAAATAAAATTAATAATAATAATTATTATTATTATTGTGTTTAAAGGGTCACTTGGTGAGATGATGACTATGGTAATTTACTGAGCTATAATAACCATTTCACTATGTAAAAACATAGCAACACTTCATGTCATACTTCTTACAATCAAAACCAAAAGTTACAAAAAGCTATAAAATAACGATATGGTGGCTCACATCTGTAATCCTAGCACTTTGGGAGGCAGAGATGAGAGGATTGCCTGAGTCCAGGAGTTTGAGACCAGCCTTGGCAACTTGGCGAGACCTCATTGCTACAATAAATTGGAAAAAAAAAATAGCAACTGTAGTGACGCAGCTACTTGGAAAGCTGAGGTGGAAGGATCACCTGAACCCAGCAGGCTGAGGCTGCTGTGGCCATGAACGTGCCACTGCACTCCAGGCTGGGTGAAAGAGTGAGACACCTACTCAAAAATATCCCAAAACTAGCATTTAGTAAACCAATTTAGAGATTTGAAAGCACATCCCTCAAAGACATTTTCAAGCATTTTCTTTCACTACCCTTGTACATTTCACCCACTATCAGGGTGAAGGCAATCATTTGGCACTGAGGAATACATTCAGAGCAACAGTTTCTAGGAGAGAATGAGACAGTTCAGTAGGAGACCAAAAAGAACTAAAGCAGTTCCAAAGGCAATAAGCTTCAAGGCATTGGAGGTGGGGCCTGCCCTTCCTGTCTTCCACCTCCCCTCTCAGTCTGACCAAGACGTTATTTGTAACCATTTTGTGAATTATACCTCCCTTCATCCCTATGTCACAAGTATGCCTTTATGGAGAGCTGAAAAGCTATACACAATGGTGATCTCTAGTATAATACCGATGATCACAATCAAGGAAGGTTCATTTACTGAGTGTCAGAAAGTGCCCAGAGTAGCAGCATGCGCGCACACACACACACACACACACACACACACACACACACACACACACAAAGTCATTAATATTTATATTTGAGGGAATGCTGACAAACAATTTTATAACAAAATCACTATCTAAATTAAAATGCTACCCGGGCTCGGTGCTCAACCTGTAATCCCACGCCTTTGG
>NW_007255724.1:580730-608248 GCF_000164805.1 Carlito syrichta
GGGTCATATGGGAGGTCAATATTTAGAGCTTTTAGGAGTCGCCACACTGCTTTCCACAGAGGTTGCACTAGTTTACACTCCCACCAACAGTGTAGAAGTGAAGAACTCATTTTTAAATGACCAATGAAAAGCAGGAAAAGTTTTTTTAAAAGCCTATATAATAATTAAACCTACACAACTATTTAGAAATCCATTTTAATTCACTTGTACATCCAACACACCTTAAAATGGGTGGAGAATAAGATTATTTACTGGTTTAAAAAATACAACATTTTCTATTGCTTGAAGGGTACTTACAGAAGTCACACCCCAATGTTTTCTTGTAAAAAAGTGGAAATCTATAGTCTAACGACTCATTTTAAAATTGAGCCACTAATAAACACAATGTATTTATAGCTTCTATAACATTTCATTGATGCTTTGCATTTTCTTGTGCATTTTAATATAATTAAGTTGTATTTGGTCTTCCATATTACCTATATTTATAGGATTTATTTTGAGTAGAAGTTATCACATGAATTTTAAAGTAATTGTTAAAATTTAGAACTTTCTGTATATTCCAACATACCAGATTTCAACCCTTTGTGTATTCTTATAAGGTCAATCTTCAGTGTGTGTGATCATTTGTTTTTGAATTAGTATAAGAGAAATGATGACATTTCACATTAGGTACTTACAGAGTCTCCAGAATGAGTTACGTTTTCCATCAAACACAACAGGAACAACTAAAGGCTTTACCACATTTTGTACATTTATAGGGCTTTTCTTCAATGTAAGTCCTTTCAATTTTTCAGTAAGAACTGGAACAATTGCAGACTGTAGCACAATTTTTTAAGACATAAGAGTTTCCTTCAGTTTGATTCCTTTAATGACTTTGAAGAACTTCAGAAAATTAAGTGCTTTCCCACATTTATTATAAGTCAGAGTTTCTCTTCAGTATGTGATCGTTTGTGTTTTCCACAGGAATCATACTAGCAGGTGCATTCATGGAGTTATTTTTCAGTATGAGTTATTTGATATATTTGAAAGAAATGGAAACACTTGAATGGTATACTACAATCATTGCATTCATAGAGCTTCTGTACAACATGCATTTTTTTCATGTCTTTGAAGGGAACTTAAATTTCTGAAGGCTTTACCACATTTCTTACATGTATAGGGTTTTTCACCAGTATAAGCTTTTGTATGTCCTTATAGGAATAAAGGCTTTCCCACATTGTTTACCTTCACTGGGGTTCATTCCACTATAAGCTCTTTCCTGGTTTTAAAGGGAAATGGAAGATCTAAAAACTTTACCACATTCCTTAATACATAGTGTTTTTCACTAGTGTGATTTCTTTTATGCC
The DNA here is from genome assembly GCF_000164805.1 of Carlito syrichta. NCBI lineage: Eukaryota > Metazoa > Chordata > Mammalia > Primates > Tarsiidae > Carlito > Carlito syrichta. Next base: position 582,077 of record NW_007255724.1, read on the forward strand.
TGTTAAGAGAAAAGGAAAAACTAGGTGCTTTCCCGCATCCCTTACATTCGTAGTGTTTCTCTCCAGTATGAAATTTTTCATAATCTTGAAAATAATAAAAATGAAGACTTTTCCACATTTCTTACATTCATAGGGTTTGTCTTCAGTGTGAGTTCTCTGATATATTTGAAATTAACTGAGAAAATTAAGGACTTTCCCACATACTGTATAATTATAATGTCTATTTCCATATCTCTTTGAACTCTGTGAGATAAATGAAAGTTTTTTTTGTTTTTTTTTTTTGAGTTGGAGTCTCACTCTGTTGCCCAGACCGGAGTGCAGTGGCTGCTCCCGGCCACCGCAGCCTCGACCTGCTGGGCTCCGGTGATCCTTCTGCCTCAGCCTTCCGAGTAGCCGGAATTACAGGCATGCACTACCACGCCTGGCTGATTTTTTGGTTTATTGTAGAGATGAGGTCTCGCCTGCCCAGGCGGGTCTCAAACCCGCGGGCTCAGGCAATCCACTCACCTCAGCCTCCCAAAGGCGCGGGATTACAGGCTGAGCCACCGAGCCCGGCTATGAAAGTTTTCTAATGTTGCTTACATTTGTTTGGCTTTTCTTCACATTCCTCACACTCTTATGATTTTCTTTTAGAATGAAGCACAATGTGGCTGTTAAAAGACATATAAGGATTTTTCTGCACGCACTGTATTTACATGGTTTTAGTCCATTAGAAATGTTCTTGTTCGTGTTAAAATTTGGAATCGACTGCAGGTTTCTTCGTACTGGCTCTATCTGATTTTCACACAATGTCTCTGCCAAATAACGTGTAAGTTTTCTCCAAGAATTTTTTAAATTGATTTTCAGTGGGCTGGTCTTCTCTTTGTTTCCATTTTCCAGATTCAAGTATGGATCTACCAATACCTGAAGGACTCAGGGTTACAGAGGCTGTGGCAATGTCAACTGGACCTCCCAGATGGAAGAAGGAGTAGTGGAGATGGACGGGGCAAAGAACATCTGGGAATGACAGAGACTTAAATACTTCTTTTAAAATACATTTTACAACCTTGCTTGACAGTAGAAAAGTGAACAAGATTGAACATACCATAATAAGTAACATTCATGCTTATAAGAGCATATTTTCACAGGTTATAAAAAAGTAAAATGATATGATGCTTCCACCCTCCTCACCAGAACCTCACAATCTAACAGAGCAGATGCAGAATATGGTAAGCAATACGTGACCAATATAAAGCCAATGATAGTAATTTCAAAAACACACAATAAATTATAGTTTAAAATGTGTTTACAAATAAATTAATAATATGTAGGCATGCTTCTAATATATTTGAGAAATGCAGCAAATATTGGTACTTTTTGGCAGGAATTGACATAATGGTAAAGTGATTTTTAAAATTTAAATTTGACATTTTTGTAATGGATTTTGAATATTATCTCTGCAAAACTTGTATTACAAGGACCATTGTTAATATTAGGTTCGTGCCTCCCAGGACGTAAGCCAGTGATTTTCTGAAGTACAATAACTTCTTGTTCTACTTGGTTTTCTGAAAAAAAAATTTTAAGTTTAGTAAAGGAAGTTCTAAGAATAACTTTTTCGTAGATATTCTGATGACCTAAACCTTTTTCCCACAAAGTTAGAAGACACATTTTCTTGTAAACTTAAATGGCAAAATGATCTGATTTGTAATTTGTGGTGGTGACAAAGTCTTTTAAATGTTATGTCCTCAATAAGGTTCTTATTCTATTTTTAATGCTTTGCCAATCTATTTTCTAAAGTATTCATATATACATAGATCAATTAATATATTATTTTCATGATGTTTCTCTGTTTCTCTTTATCTATCCTAATTTTTCTGCTGATTCTAGACAAAGATCAGAAAGTGAATTCTGGGAGAATGCTCTAACAGAAAGCACAATGCCACTAGTGGATGCTGACCAAGTTGGTATGATGCCCATCTCCAGAGGCAGCCAGTAACATGACTTGGGTGCTGGGTGCTGGGGTTCTCTATCCATCAGTAACCTCTAGATAGTGCAATATTAAGTCACTGGCAGTGTGAAAGCTCTTATGGCTGTGGTTAGTGTTTCAAGGCCCTAGCCATCATGAATACTATTACTAACCAGTTCTGTCTCCTATCTGGATGATGGCAGCATACTGCCCACTGTGACTTGATAAATTGCACCTGGCACCATCACTGAATTGATAGTAACTGCTTTCTCATCCTCAGACTTTTCTACAATTCTTGGCATTTCAAGTCCATCTGATTCCTCATTCAAAAATGTCCCATTGGAAGTCCTCCCTGACAAGATCTCCTTTACCTGTGAATCAGAAATCCACGCATAGTCTCCTTTGAATATTTACTCTTTAAGTTTGTAAAATATTTGACTTTCAGAAAAACTTTTAAGTTATTACTAGAGCTCCTCTAGACCCCCAAAACTTTTCTCAGCTGCCCAGAAAAACAGGCAGCAGCAACCACCCGAGACTGAGGCTCTTTCCTCCTGCAGGCTTCTCTCTGAACCAGGACCACTGCTCATGTTTATCCACTTGTGCAGTTTCCATTCATTCTTCAAGGCTTATCCAAACAGAGTTCATCTTTCATCTTATATGACTAAAAGATAAATATTTATGACAATTCCCATGTTGTGCCGAGATTTTTGTACATATCTACTACTTCTGCTAGACTGTGATCTCTGGTCAAATGACCTTCTCCTTTATTCTACCTCTGCCTTCATTCCCAGGGTCACACCTGGATTTTGCCACTACAGAAAACTGCTAAACCTCTGGAATCAAACCGTCAAAAATCTTGCTTTATGATTAAAACTTGCTTTCTTTTTAGATTGGATTTCATGTTGCTCAAGTTAAATCTGTCTAATAATTAAAACCACTGTCCATTACCCTCTGTGTTTCTTGCAATTTTGGGGCTTTGTCTTTTTTCACACTTCTTCAGATCCCGTAACCCATAATTTCAATAAACAGTCTTATTAGTATCCAAAAATCCCTTGTTCTTTTCCATCATATCTTAAAAGCTTATCTGTACCTTAAAAGTTGAGTACTGCTGGGAATAATTCAACATCAAGGATTCTGACACAGTTATGGTTTTGTAACTACTGACTCCAAACAGGGAGTCACACAGGCAAGTCATCACTCTTTAATTATGTAATCATTACATTTGACTACTCTCTTTAACTGTTATTTCAGTCCTTGTCTGTTATCCTCAGGTCTTTCGTGGCATAATTGAACTGTCTCATATTCTAAATATTTGAAGAGGACTTTCCCTCCTATCTTATGGCAAAGTACAAAGTCATCAGAATGTATCTCTTTGGACAAATTTATGTCTATACCCATTATCTCCCATAATATTTTCTTATAATGTGGAACTTTACATTCCATGGTTAAAACCAGATATCTCTATTTTCTTTTCTTTTGTGTGTATGTGTGGTTTTAAAAACTTTAATTTAATTTAATTTAAGGATGTGGGGTACAACTCAGGATTAGATATACAAATGGTCATTGTACATGCAAAGTTTGGGCATCGCTTTGGTCTCCGCTTCACCTAGTTTGAAATCAGGTACCCTTCTTGATGAAGTTTGTCTCTCCCCACCCCTGACAGTTTCCCACTACTGCCAATCCTTTTTTATAGTATTATGATAATTAATTGTTCAGGGTCTGTTTGTGAGTGAGAATATGTGGTACTCAGTTCTTTGTTTCTGTGATAGATCACTGAGTACTTTCGCCTTTCATTTTTTTTCTTTCCTGAATGTTCAATCACTTCTTTTCTCAAGTATATCTTTTCTAAAATTACTTAAATATGTTCAAGAGTCTACAAAAGATTTCAACCTCTTCCAAATTCCTGTACTCATTCTCATTATTAAATAATATATTTTATTACATTTACTTTTATTTATTGTGTTAAGACTAGTAATTTTACATCTATCAAATATCAAATATATCAAATATATCACATGTATCACTTCTAACGTAGAGATAATTTTTATTTCTTTCAGCTTTGGGAAAAGTTATTGCAACTAATTCCCACATTTCTATAATGTTCAATTTTGTTTTGGATAACAAAGTGTATGTATCTTTTTACATATGGCATATTTTGGTAGAATATGTACCCAGCTGTGCAATTGCTGAATCAAAATTGCCTAACACTTGCAATTTTGGTGCACCACCAATGTCTAAAAAAGCACATCTCACCACATTCTTACAAACATAGTTGATAATCAAAATGCTTTCTCTTTGCCAATACTTCAGTTAAAAATTATATCTCAGTTTATTTTTTTACTAGAGTTTTTATATGTAAGATGAAGCACTTCTTATGCATCTAGAAAATATTTGTATTTTTAAACATTCTTTGTCCATTTTTATTATATCATTGCACTGAACTCTTTGTTTATTAAAGTGCATCACCTTTAGTCTACAATGTAGGTTGCCTTGTTTTGTAGTTTGTTAAATGTTTTTTGACTTTGCTTATGGTATTATAATAAATTATTTAACAGTGTTGCTTCTATAGCTTTTGTTTTTTCACAATTAGAATAATCTCCACGTTAAAATTTAAATACGTTTTTTCTTTTTTTACTTTTAAATTTTTTATTTATCTGATTTCTATCTGGTGTCAAATGGAATAAGTCCTTACCATTTATTTAATAATACATTTTATCTCTAGTAAGTCAAAAGATCATCTTTAATATGTTCTAAATTCTGCAGGATATCTTGCTTGTGACATCATCTGTACATAGTACTCAGTTTTGTAAATAATAACGCCATATATTTCAAATGTCATATAGAAAACCCTCCACCTTATTATAATCATAACACACATTATTTTAAAATATATCTTGATGATATCCTAGGTCCTAAAACAAGCACCGACATTTCTAAGTGTAGGTAGCATTTTTCAGAACAACTTGGCTATACCCACAAACTACACAATGCTTGTATCAAAATATCACAGGTGCACCATAAATATGTACTGATATTATGTATCCACAAAAATTAAAAATAAGATTTTTCATGGTTTAATATAAGAATTTTAGAAATTCAAATTTATTAGCTGAACTAAATATGATTAACTCAGTAGATCTGGAAAACACATACAAACAATGCAAAATAATGTCATGATAAAAACACTTAGGAAGAGAAAAGGTGGGCAGTGGCTATAGCTTGAAGCCAGGAGTTCAAGACAAACCTGAGCACATAATGAGACCCCTCCTTCACAAAAACTTTAAAAAATATTCAGGTGTAGTGGTGCATGCATGTAGTCCCACCTACTGGGAAGGCTGAGGCAAGAGGATTCCTTGAACCCAGGAGTTCGAGCATACAGTGTGCTATAATCTTTCCTCTGAACTCCAGCCTGGGCAACAGATTAAAACTCTGCCTCTAAATGAATAAAAACTATATAAAAATAAAATAAATAAATAAGGGAAGGAAACTTAATCTGAGAAGAAGTTCCCTTAAAAAACACAACTAATGCTGTTGTGATTGAAAATTGTTAACAAGCATTATCTGTAAACCAAAAATAAAAACAAGGTTGCCTACTGTTATAGCATCTATTCAAAGTGATATTAAGTGACACTTTATAAAACATACTTTTTAATGGAGGATGTGGCAGTGGAAAGAAAACACAATTATAGAAGAGGATTAAAGAGAAGAAAATAAAACTGTTGCTATTTGCAGGGGATGATTATCTCATAGAAAATATATATATTCTGAAAGTTGCAGATACCAGGATCAAGTCATTTTCTCAGACCCAGACAAAACAGTGATAGTAATAAACAGGGGCTAGGAGGCTCATGCTTCCATGTCTGAGATAAAATCTGTTTCCAAAGACTTTCCAAAGACCCCATAAGAAAACTTCATGTCCTTTGTGTATCTACTGCTTTGGTAAGGTTTGTCACTAAATATTCTTTTTTTTTTTTTTTTTTTTTTTGAGTTAGAGTCTCACTCTGTCGCCCAGACTGGAGTGCAGTGGCTGCTCCCGGCCACCGCAGCCTCGACCTGCTGGGCTCTGGCGATCCTTCCGCCTCCGCCTTCCGAGTAGCCGGAATTACAGGCATGCGCTACCATGCCCGGCTGATTTTTTTGATTTATTTTAGAGATGAGGTCTTGCTGCCCAGGTGGGTCTCGAACCCGCGGGCTCAGGCAATCCGCTCACCTCAGCCTCCCAAAGGCGCGGGATTACAGGCTGAGCCACCGAACCCGGCTACTAAATATTCTTTACAACTGCAGTAATTCATATAAGATGCTCTTAGCTTTAAAAAAAAAAAAAAAAATCCCCAGATCAGGTATTACTTTAGTTGTTCTTATCTTAGAAGAGAAAACACATGCCCAGTCAAGGCATCTCCATCAACAGTGACAATAACTCTGTCCTTGTGCCTCTAGAGCCAATGAACTCCTCCTGAGAAGCTTACCCGACTCTCTTTTTGCGAATAACAACACCTTTACTCTTCTCTCACAGGATGCACTAGTGGCTTGCCTCTCTGCACTTTCAAGATTATAATCCTCAAGTGTTATTTTCTAGTACATTCAACATATTTGAAGATTTATTTCTCTAATTTTTTTTAATCTTGAAAAACTAATAAATCATTTTTAATAGAAAAAATATAGGAAAATGTACTCAAGATTAAGAGACTCCACAACCATGAGTATTCTGGATCCTGTCTGACTCAATATTCTTATCTCATTCTGCTTTCGTGTCTGACTCCCTTCAAACTCAGTGGTTCTGTTCAATCACTTGAACTTATCTAACTTTTCCCCACCTAACAATCCCCACCCACTACACCCTAATCCTCCTTCCTAAGTTCAGATATGTCTTCCTTACGCTAGTATGTGCACTCTTTAATACCTGTTATCATAGTTTTCAAAATTTCCTTCATGACAGTCAACCTAATTGTAAGTGAATGATTAGTCCTATGGCTACTTGTTCAGTGCCTCACTCCCTGACTAAACGTTAGCTTTCATGAGAATAGGAACTGTCTGCCTTGTTCATGGTTGTTCCTTAATAGCTAGCACGTGTAGCTTAATAGCTAACACATGTAGTTTATAGCTTAATAAATAATCAATAAAGAGATACATTCTGGTCAGGGATTGTGGTTCGTGCCTGTAATCCCAGCACTTTGGGAGGCTGAGGCTGGAGGTTTGCTTGAGCTCAGGAATTTGAAGTTGCTTGGGCAATGTGATGAGATCTAGTCTCTATAATAAAAAAAATAGCTGGGTGTTGTGGCATGTGCTTGTGGTCACAACTACTCAGGAAGGTGAGATGAAAGGATCACCTGAGCCCAAGAGGCCGAGGCTTTGGTGAGCTGTGATCACACCACTGCACTCCAGGCTGGGTGCCTGAGTGAGACTCAGACTCAAACGCCAAAAAAGCATTCATATTTGCTATTCATAATATTGAAAATAATTAGAATCAAAGAGAAAAAGCCTCAAATTATAGTGAAAATTATCCCAAGTTAAAACACCAGTCTCTAGTAAATATGAATTTAAATTAATCAACTACAGTAAATCCAGAGAGTGCTATACAATTCTTTGAAAAGACACTGTATTTTAAACACGGTATCTATGTTTTTATTCTAATCCTTGAAGTTAGATAACCACAAACAGAAATTGAAGAAATATTTTCTGTGTATGTATAGAATCATACAGTATATTCTTGTTACCTGCTTATTTTCATTTAATGATATAGTCTGCATATTAGTAAATACAGATTTATATTATCACTTTTAAAGGCAACATAGTTTTGCCTCATTTAATACACAGATATTTAAAAAATTATTTTCTATTTAAAAATTATTTTATTTTTATAGATTGACAGATAAAGTATGTATTTATCACGTGCAACATATATATATATATATATACACATATATGTGTAGTGAGATGAATAAGTCTTGTGTCTGCAAATAAATACCTTTGATAGCATTTCACCCTAATTAGAATGGCTATTATTAAAAAGACACAAAGAATAACATCCTGGGGAGGATGCAGAGAAAGGGGAACACTTATGCACAGTTAGTTGGAAGGTAAAGTTATAAAGCCATTATGGAAAGTGGTACGGATGTTTCTTAAAAAACTAATTAGAGAACCACTTTATGATCCAGCAATTCCACTGCTGGGTTATGCTGAGGTATCTAAAGAAAATAAATCAGTATATTGAAGCACAATATATCTGTACTCCTGTGTTTATCACAGTACTAGTAACAACAAGTAAGATATCAAATCTACCTAAATGTCCATCGACAAAAGAATGGATAAAGGTTATGCGCTATATATAATAGATGGACTATTACTAAGCCGTAAAAAGAATGAAATCCTGCCATTGGTAAACATGAATGGGACTGGAGGTCATTGCGTTAAGTGAAATATGTCAGGCTCAGAAAGACAAATATTGTATGTTCTCACACACAGAAACTAAAACTGGAATTTCATGGATGTAGAGAATGGAATTGTTGTTACTAGAGTCAGGAAAGTGTAGAGGCATTGGGGGAGGAAGAGAAGTTGGTTAAGGGGTACAAAAATACAGTTAGATGAAGGAATACATCTTAGTATTTGATATATATTAAATTATAGTTAAACTTTTTTATATATTTCAAAATAGCTACAATATTTGTAATGTATTAAACACAAATAAAAGATAAATGCTTGAGGTGATGGATATTCCAATTATCCTGACTCAGTCATTGCACATTGTGTATATGAATCTAAATATGACATGTACCCCCCAGATATGTACAACTATGATATAGCAACTTAAAAATACAAAAAAATTGACCTTGTAAATCTTCAAGGATTCAATTTACTATCTTATTCATAGTTAAATATTTACTGGGCACTTACTATGTACCAAGTGATATTTTAAGCCTGGCTCACTTAATACTCATAACACCTTTGTGGTGTGATAATTTATAGATAAAAACAATAACTTATAGATAAAACTTGTAAGGAATAAGTCACTTGTTTAAGATCACCCATGAGTATGTATGTCCCCTAGTTCCAACTCAGATAATCAAGTACCTTGCTAAGCTCTTTATGAATACTTCACATCTCTGACCCTACAACCAGGATGTAGTTAAAACTGAGGAGTAGTTTTGATCACCCTATCTAAAACAGAATTACTCATTACTCTTCTCATTCCCTGATTTATGTTTATTTATGATTCTTTTTATTATGTGACTTTGTGCAATTTCATGTAATATGTTTACGTGTGCTGCTGTTGTTTCTTTAACAAAAGGTAAAACATCTGTCTATTATTTCTGCTTTAGTACTGACCATTCTCTTATGAAGAGATCCGAATTCGTTTGGTTTTGCAGAAATTGAGATGTTCAGTAGATGTCAATGAAATTAAGGTGGGTGGGTTTTAGCTCCTTCCTCTACCCTTCTTCCAAACTTAGTGCCAGGTTATAATAAAGGCAAGCCCTAAACTAAATTCTTCCACATGTACAATCCTTTATTATATCAATATTTATCAGGAGTGTGAAGAAAACAATTTATCCAAATTGCTTTGTAGGCTCCTGGATGTTCCCTTTCTTGAACATGTAAATTCTGGAAACATAACCTTTCTGAGATGAGTGAGGAAGGATTCTGTCTCCTTCATGGTCCACATTGGCACCCAGAGTTCATCATGCTCACAGTGGATCAAAACCATCTAAGGATGTACCTAGGGCATCATCTGCAAATGTTATTAATTAACTAATGAGCTTAGCATTGTGAGCTACATTGAAATAGGGTCCATAATGGCAAGCTCAGATGCAGAGTCAAGGAGAATATTAAACAAGAGTGAATGAGGAGGATGTGAGTAGGTCACAGAGAAAGTTAATCTCTTTCATTAATTGAGTGAGTGGAAAAGACTTGTAGATGAAGTAGATACCTCCCAATCTGACCCATTTCAACAAAGTATTCTGAATCTTTAGTGGTTTTCATAGTCTGTGTTTACCTTATAGACTCAACTGCATAATAAGCTTTCTGGGAAGAGAAGTCAGTTATCATATTTGGTTCATCCAAGATACCTAAACTGTACTAAGGACAAAGTAAATATTTCATGTAAATTGGATGATCATTTATGAATGCAGGTAGTAGAATGTAATACTTTATGTATCTTAAAATTTTTACTTTATGGATGAAGTAGGGGAAGGTAAGGAAAGATTCTGAGGCCTATAAGTTCTGCTAGATGCATTCCCTTGCTTTTGGCTCATAACATCTCTTCTCCTCCCTCTGTTTAAAACATACTCTACTGCAAAAGATCATATTTATGTGTAAATTGAAAGCTCTGATAGAAAAAAAGACAAAGATTACACTCACCTCTCAGAAATACAATTGGCAAACTTGGTCCACTTTAGAACCATTTACAATATTTATTTCATTGTATTAAGTCACTTTTTGTTACTTGGTGATTATTTCCCTTATGCTTGTGTGTTGTATTAGGGGTTAACTATTGAAGGGGAGCTGTATCTGCAAGAATTTATCCAAGAGAAATGACGTTGCTCTGGGCATTTAAAGCAAAGGGAAGTTCATGCAAAAAATTGTTTATACTGCTGAAGGAAGAGCTCAAAAATGCAACAAGAGACCGTGAAACAACCTGAGAATAGCATCAGTGGGGAGCCACTAACACCACAAAGTGGGGACAGGGAGTTGTGATGTTACCTATTCCCAGGGCCAGAGTCAGGGATAGAGGCTGGAACCAAGAGGAAAGGGGGCCCAAGGACAGGAAACATTGTGACTCTGCCTTCCCCTCACCCTCTAATGTCCTGTCAATGCCTCCTAGAAGCCAGCATATGCAGAAGCCTGGGAACCTCAACCCACAGTGCCACGCTCCCAGTGAAGAAGACAAAGCAGGGGAAGGTAAGGAAAGATTCTGAGGCCTGTAAGTTCTGCCAGGTGCATTCCCTTGCTTTTGGCTCACAACATCTCTTCTCCTCCCTCTGTTTTATAGTTCCCCTTGCAAACTCATGGACTAAAGAAAATAATGGACCAGGCATGGCGGCTCATGTCTATAATCCCAGCACTTTGGGAGACCGAGGTGAGAGAATTGCCTGAGCCCATGGGTTTGATACCAGTCTGAGCAACCTGGCGAGACCTCACCTCTACAATAAATCAAGAAAAATAGCTGGGTGTGGTGGCACATGCCTGTAGTTCCAACTATTTGGAAGGCTGAGGCAGAACGATCACCTGAGCCCAGCAGGTACAGGCTGGGGCGGCTGTGAGCATGCCACTGCAATTCAGCCTGGGTGACAGAGTGAGACTCTGACTCAAAAAAAAAACAAACAAAAACAAAAAAAAACTAAAGAAAAGAAAATGATAGAATGTTTTACATTGAATAATATTAAAGACATATTGCAACAAAACCTTTCAAATGTAATTGAAAATGCTAGAAAGAAAATGTATAGTATTAAATTCATCTACTATTAAAGAAGAAAGTGTATCCTAGAGAGCTAGATAAACAAAAACAAATCCATGTCAAAAAAACCAAAGGAAGATTTTAACAATAATTCCAGAAAATAATATTATAAAGCATATCATAGATGAAAATCAACAAAGTCAAAGGTATTTATTTTTATTTTATTTATTTATTTTTTTAGGCAACCTCTCACTCTGGGCCCAGGCTGGTGTGCAGTGTGGTAAGATTATGGCTCACCTCAGCCTCAGACTCATGGGCTTAAGCGATCCTCCTGCCTCAGCCTCCTAAGTACCTGGGAATACTGGAGCATACCACCATGTCCACCTAATTTTTGTTTTTAGAAAGCAAGATTTAATACTGAGAGGCCAGAAAAGCTCCCACAGTGGGAGGGGACCCAAAGGGATTGCCCTAATTTTTTGATTTTTGTAGAGTTGAGGTCTCTTGCTTGACCTCAGTAAGATCTTTTGTGAGTGGTGATGTTTATTTAGATGTTCACTTTTTCCAGTTTCCAGAGAAGTTAGATCATTTTCCTGGGTTTATCTTAAAAAGGCCTACATTTTCAAAAATTAGAAAATGTATTGAAACAATTCATATGTATACATTGTGGATTTTTTTTTTTTTCTCTTTGGTTGACAACAAAATATAGGTAGTGTGACAATCCTGTTAAAAATAGTTTTGTTGTTTTTTTTTTCAGAGATGGTGTCTCACTCTGTTCCACAGGATGGAGTGCAGTATTCACTATTGGGATCAAACTCCTGGAATCAAACAATCCTCTTGGCTCAGCCATCAAAGCACCTGGTACTGCAGGCACCCGCCACAATGTTGGGCTAATTTTTAAAAGTTTTGTTAGAGATGGGGTCTTACGATGTTACCTAAGCTGGTCTTGAACTCCCAAGCTCAAATGATCCTTCCACCTTGGCCTCCTGAACAGCTGGGATTAGGAGCAGGACTACCACACCTTAATGTGGAAAATAAATTTCTATATGTTTTGTTAAACATAATTAGGAACCTCATTATTGTTGAAATAATTATTTATTATCTCACATTTTAATATAGAGACACATGATATGTGCTTTCTTTTTTGGGGGGGTGTGGGTTGGAGTCTCACTCTGTCGTCTAGGCTGGGTGCAATGGCACACTCATCACTCACAGTCAGCCCAGCAGGTCGATGCTGGGCTCCGGCGATCCTTCCGCCTCCGCTTTTTGAGCAGCCAGAGCTCTAGGTGCGCACTACCATGCCCAGCTAATTTTTAATTTTTTTTTTAAATTGTAGAGACGAGGTCTCACCAACTTGCCCGGGCTGGTCTCAAACCCTTGGGCTCAGGCAATCCACTTGCCTCAGCTTCCCAAAGTGCTGGGATTACAGGTTGGACCACTGAGCTCAGTCTGATATGTGCTTTCTATATGGACATATATGCATACAGATGTAAAGTGTCTAAATTTATTTCCCAAGGTAGAGAAGTTCCCCCCCAAAAGATTTAATTTTTGCATAAACTACTCATTATAGTCATAAAATAGTGAAAGTAAGAAAAATACTTGTACTAGTAATTTTATTCACTTTAAAAATAAAATTACGGTTTTTTTTTTTTTTTTTTAGAAAGCAGGATTTATTGAGAGAACAGACAGGAAAGCTCCTACAATGGGAAGGGACCAGAGGGGGCTGCCCAAATATAAAATTATTTAAAACATAGGTTAGCACCTAGTTACACTTTTTGTCAGATAGTCACACAGATGTGTTAGTTATCTTATTTATGCTTTGTTATTGTACATGTTCAGATAAACAACAGCTAGAGACTTAATTAACAGATATAAAATTTTAAAGTACAGTGACAATTCCTTGGTTTTGCATTGTTTCTAGATGAAAAGCACATCCTCTTTTTTTTTGTCAGAGTCTCACTCTGTTGCCCAGACTGGAGTGCAGTGGCCGTTCCCGGCCACCACAGCCTTGAACGGCTGGGCTCCGGCGATCCTTCCGCCTCAGCCTTCCAAGTAGCCGGAATTACAGGCAAGCGCTACCACGCCCGGCTGATTTTTTGATTTATTGTAGAGATGAGAGGTCTCGCTGCCCAGGCGGGTCTCGAACCTGCAGGCTCAGGCAATCCACTCACCTCAGCCTCCCAAAGGCGCGGGATTACAGGCTGAGCCACCGAGCCCGGCTTTTTTTTCTTTTCTTTTCTTTTTTTTGAGTTGGAGTCTCACTCTGTCGCCCAGACGGGAGTGCAGTGGCCACTCCCGGCCACCGCAGCCTCGACCTCCCGGACTCCGGTGATCCTTCCGCCTCAGCCTTCCGAGTAGCTGGAACTATAGGCGCGCGCTACCACGCCCGGCTGATTTTTTTTTTTTTTTTTGATTTATTGTAGAGATGAGATCTCGCTGCCCGGGCGGGTGTCGAACCCGCGGGCCCAGGCAATCCACTCACCTCAGCCTCCCAAAGGCGCGGGATTACAGGCTGAGCCACCGAGCCCGACTCTCTATATGTTCTAAAGCTGTTACCCATCTCTCAGCCTCTCTCACCAGACCAATCATGTTCTTGACCCTCTTGCTCCGATGCCTCTTAGCTCAACTGCACCAGGCTTCCTTGTTTCAAGAGATCTTTGTACCTGCTGCTGCCACTGCAAAGAAAGTTTCTCTCCCACTTTACATGTTAATCAATTCATGTTCCTCAGACCTCAATTCTGTCATCTCTTCACGAAAACCTTCTAAGACCCCACGGCTAACTCAGCAACTCCCTCCATTAAAAACCCTCAGGGCACATCCTGCTCCTGTATTGAAATTATAGTTCTAATTGTATGTTTACTTATGTAATTCCTTGACTTGATACATCTCAATTCACAGATCTGTATGCTCTAATAGAGCTGAGAGTGTCTATTTTCTTTTTATTTTAAATCTTATTTCAATTCCTAGTGCATTTTCCTCAGCAAACATTTATTGGAGGATTCAAGAAAAATCTAGAATGGAAAAATAAATCAGACATTTCAGAGTTAAAAAATAGAGGAATTTTTAAAAATTGTGGGGTCATTGTAGAATGAAAAAAATTTAATGGAATATTTGTTTTCAGTCGAAATGTTTCTTGATCAACCTATGTCAGGTCAACTTTCTTGCATCTTATTCCAAATTCATCTGCATACTGTTGGATTGTTAGTCCCCAAGAGTAGTTGTATATACTTTATAAATATAATCAGCCAAATTTATACTTTTTGGCATAATCTAATCAGTCATTCCGGATTTTTTTTCTGAAGAAAGTAGCCAATCCCAAGCAGTGGGTGTGATCCTGGGTGTGTCTAATCACTTATAAAGCATGTTGTTCAGAGAAGACCCACTGACTTGTGGCTGCCGGTCCTTGGAGAACCAGGAGTTACTGCTGACCTGGAAATCAACAGATCCTTCAGAGTTTCCAGACAGAGATCATTCATAATAGACAGGTATGTATGGAACAGAAAGCCCTTTATGCTTATTTTCTCTCATAAAAATACTGTACGCTTACCTGCTAGTGAAGTTAACTCTTGTCCAAGCAAAAAAGTAGGTTTCCTAGCTATTTAACATGACATCAATATTCAAAATATCTATAATCGAGCATTAATCATACATTGGCTTTTGTTATATCGAATTATTTTACTATTTTTTATTCTCTTTTTATCTGTATTTTATATTTTAGGTCTTTAAAGTTATAATTTATCATTTCTTATATAGTTATGGAATTCATAAGGCACTTTAAATTTTCAATATGTAGATGTGTAATTTTTTAACTTTAATTTTATTTTTTAATTGGCAAATAATAAGTGTACATATTCATGGGTATGCAGTGATGTTTTGATACATAGAATGTATAGTGACCAGATCAGGGTAATTAGAAAATCGAAGCCGGGCTCGGTGGCTCAGCCTGTAATCCTGCACCTTGGGAGGCCGAGATGAGTGGATTGCCTGAGCCTGTGGGTTCGAGACCCACCTGGGCAACTAGGCGAGACCTCATCTCTACAATAAATCAAAAAATTAGCCAGGCGTGTTAGTGCGCGCCTGTAGTTCCAGCTACTTGGAAGGCTGAGGTGGAAGGATCGCTGGAGCCCAGCAGGTCAAGGCTGTGGTGGCCAGGAGCGGCCACTGCACTCCAGTCTGGGCAACAGAGTGAGACTCCAACTCAAAAAAACCCAAAACAAAACAAAAAGAAAATCGATCATCTCCACATTGATCATTTCTTTTGTTGGGAACATTTAATATCCTTCTTTTAGTTATTTGAAACTATATGTTATTGTGAGCTATAGTTAACCTACAGCACTATAGACACTAGAATGTATTTTTCCTATTCAACTGTAATTGGGTATTCTTCATCAATTTTGTTTCATTCCATCCCCTCTCAGGCTCTAGTGTCCTGTGTCCTACTTTTCACTTCTATGCGATCTATTTAGTTTTAGCTTTCACACATGAGAGAGAATATGTAATATTTATCGTTCTATTTCTGGCTTATTTCCAGTTCCAGTCATGTTGCTACAGATGACAGGATTTTATATTTTTTATGGCCAAATAGTATTCCAGTGTGTATAAATTACCTCATTTTCTTAATTTATTCATCTATTGATGAACTGGGATTGATTCTACACCCTGGCTGCCATGAATAGAGCTGCAAAAACAAAGAGGTGCCGATATCTCTTCCATGTGCTGGCATCTTTTTCTTTGAATAAATAAATGCCCAGTAGTGGGATTGCTGGATCAGTGGTAGTTCTATTTATAGCTTTTTGAGGAATTTCCATACTGTTCTCCATAGTGGCGAGTGCAAGTTTACACTTTCACAAACAGTGTATAAGAGTTTTCTATTCTCTCCCTGCCAACTTTTGTTGGGTTTTGTCTTTTTTGATAATAGCCATCTGAACTGGGGTGAGATAATACTGATTCTGATTTGTATTTCCCTGATGATTGGTGATGTTAAGCATTTTTTAAAAAGTATTTGTTGGCCAGATGTGGTGGCTTACGCCTATAAACACAGCACCTTGGGAGGCCAAGGTGGTATAAATGTTTCAAGGTCATGATTCTGAGACCAGCCTCAGCAACATAATGAGACCTCATCTCTACAAAATTATGTAAAAATTAGCTGAAATGGTGGCATGTACCTGTCTTCCCAGCTACTTGGGAGGCTGAGGCAGGAGGATTGTTTTGAGCCCAGAAGGTCAAGGCTGCAGTGGCCCATGATCGTGCCACTGCACTCCATCCAGCCTGGGCAACAGAGTAAGACACTACTTCAATGTATTTAAACTTTTTGACCATTTGTATCTTTTCTTTTTAGACTGCCCTTTCCCCAAGGAATCTTCTTGGTGCCTTTGTCAAAATTAGTTGATTATAGATACATGTATTAATTTCTAGGTATTTTCTAACTATTAACTTCTTCTGTTCCATTGGTCTGTATAAGTATTTTTATGCCAGACCATGTTTTTTGGTTATGATAGCTCTGTAGTATTTTACACATGAATGTGAAAATTAAATATGTAGAATTAGGTCAAAAATCCTTGTTAAAACGGCTCTGTTGGGCAAACTCTTTGGGTCCCCTCCCACTGTGGGAGCTTTTCTGACCTCTCAATAAATCCTGCTTTAAAAAAAAAAAAAAGGTTCTGTTTGCCGTGCACCTAAAACCCTCAGTTTTCAGAATAGATTTGAAAAGAGTGCAAATAGATCAACTGCTAAGAGCCCCCACGAAGTAGGGACTCTGATCATGGCATGGAAATATCAGCTCTAGAGATGAATTAGTGGCCCTTCTTCTATAACTGCATCTCTGGATTCTCTATAGAAAAAGCTCAGTGTTTGTTCTCATTTTAATTTTCTCTCTATATATATTTTTAGAGTCAGAGTCTCACTCTGTTGCCCAGGTTGAGTGCAGTGGCACACTCATGACCACCGCAGCCTCGACTGTTGGGCTCAGGTGATCCTTCCATCTCAGCCTTCCAAGTAGCTGAACTACAGGTGTGCACTACCACGCCCAGCTTATTTTTTGGTTTAGTATAGAGAAGAGGTCTCACCAAATTTCCCAGACTGGTCTTGAACCCCTAAACTTAGGCAATCCTCTTGCCTCGGTCTCCCAAAGTGCTGGAATTAAAGGCTTGAACCACCGCGCCCAGCCCGTCATCTCTCTTTTTTTTTTTTTTTTTTTTGAGTTGGAGTCTCACTCTTTTACCCAGACTAGAGTGCAGTGGCATGCTCATGGCCATGCCAGCATTGACCTGCTGGGCTCCAGCAATCCTTCTGTTTCAGCCTTCCAAATAGCCACACATGGTTAATTTTTTTATTTATTGTGGAGATGAGGGTCTCCAAGTTGCCTGGGCTGGTTTCGAACCCTCGGGCTCTGGCAATCCACTCACCTTGGCCTCTCAAAGTGCTGGGATTACAAGCTGAGCCACTGAGCCTCGCCCTGTTCTCATTTTTAAATGGCAGTTGACTTGCTGAATATCAGCGTACTTTTGAATATTCACCATCTCAAAACTTGAAGGTGCTCTGATGGTCTGAACTACTTCTACTAAAAAAAAAGTCTTCTTGAGTAAGAAATAATTTATATAATGTTTGCATTTTTTTAAAGATTGAGTTTTCTGATTATCACTAGAAGCATAAATTCACACTGATCACATTATAATACTTCGACTAAACTTAATCACATTTAATTGTCTTTTTAAAAGAACATCTGTTAGTTGGGTGGCTAAAAGCACAAACATTTAACACAGATATTGAGTCCCTGAATGTGTTACAGTCATGGGGTCATGCAGAAAGAGAGAGAGATTAATTTTATACAGGCTTCTGGAACAATGGCTATCAGAAGTAACTCTGGAAACATCTGAACTGTTCTATCTTAAGCTTGCCAGATAACTTGGTTATAATTGAGAGCACTGCTTGTTTTAAAATAAGGGATATTTGTCTTATTTTCCCATATTTATCCTAGTATAAATCCAACTTGTCTACATTTACCATGTCTAGGTTTGTATGGGGGATAACTTAACAAGTAGATTAGACAGATTACAGGCAGACAGGTAGAACTGCCCACAGGTTTTTTCCCCTCATCAGAGTAGAAATAAATAACATTCTCACTTACTGCTTTTTAAATTTTCAGCAACATGGATTCAGACACCCTGCAAGCTTTCCAGAATGAGCTTATTTGCTCCATCTGCATGAACTACTTCATAGATCCAGTCACCATAGACTGTGGGCACAGTTTTTGCCGGCCCTGCCTCTGTCTCTGCTGGGAGGAAGGCCAATCTCCAATGAGCTGCCCTGAGTGCAGGGAAATCTCAGAGAAGCCCGACTTCAAAACAAATGTTATCCTCAAGAAGCTGGCTTCCCTGGCCAGACAGGCCAGACCTCACCACTGCCACAGCTCAGAGGAGCAGTTCTGTGTGAAGCACCAGGAGGCAGAGGAGCTCTTCTGCGAGACAGACAAGAGACTGCTCTGTGGGTCCTGCTCTGGGTCCCCAGAGCATGCGGCTCACATCCACAGTCCAATAGAATGCGCTGCTGAGGAGGGCAGGGTAGGTGACTCTGGAGGAGCAGTTGTGATCTCTAGGGTTTTAAATCAGAGAGAGAGTGGGGCTTAGGGTAATGAGGCTGATGAGGGTGGAGAAAGTGGAGGTCATGGATGTTTCATTGTAACTCCTAAGAATTCAATGTGTCCTTTCATTGGTGCTGATGAATTGGACACTAGTCACAGATGTGCTGTGAGCACTCACTAGGCAAAGTTTCCGTGGAATCCTCGCCAAATGTGTGAAATTGGAGGTGTGGAGCAGGTGGCTAGCACCACACTGGGAACACCAGCAACTGCTGCAAGCTCAACCCCTCCAGAGTCAGAGCATACAAAAGCCAATTTCTCAGGAAATTGATTGTATTAGCTCTAGGGTTCCCTTTAAATTCTCTAGTATATGTTTTTGTCACTTATATCTCAAATATTAGGATCTAATTAGGTTAACTTGGGAAAAATCTGACCACTGCACTCTCACTCAAAATCACTGTTCTTGCAAACACAGTCTTTTCTTATAGATACGAAGATAAGTCTGTAATACTGTCTTTGTTGCTAAAGTACTTTGTTATTTTACAGGAGAAACTTCTACAGAAAATGGACTCTTTGTGGAAAGGGATTCAAGAAATGCAAGACAACCTAAATCAAGAAATTAAGAAAATGCATTCGTTAATGGTAAGAATAAAAATGTTTTATTTATTTTATGCAGAATGATACAATACTTGCTTAGACTTTTTAGCTAAATTCAAGTTACCAGTTCGAGGTAACAAAAGAAGTGGTTACAAAATATGTGTCAGGTCAGGTGCAGTCCTGAAATCCCAGCACTTTGGAAAATGGAGGCAAGAGGATTGCCTGAGCTCAGGAGTTTGAGAGCAGCCTGGGCAATTTTGGGATACCCTGCATATACAATAAATAAAGACAAAATTAGCCATGTGTGGAGGTGTGCACCTGTAGTTCCAGCTGCTTAGGAGGTCGAGGCTGAGGTAGCCATAATTGTACCACTGCACTCCAGCCTAGGCCACAGACTGAGAGTCCAACTCAATCAAATCAAATCAAATGATGTATCAGTAATCATAAATATACTGGCCAACAGAAGCTCTTGAACAAATACAACAAATACAAATATATATGTAGGATGAATGGGGCATGATGGGTTCTCCTAATCCAAGCTAGGGTTTGGATAAACCTTCTAAGATGCTGAGGATAAGGAAACAATGAACTAAGTTTAGCTATGATAGAAAGAAGGGAAATAGAGTAGTACATGAGGAAAAAATACAGTTCTTGAAACAAATTTGTATGATAGAGTGTATACAAAAAGATATTTAAATATTTAGAAGAATCAGGCAAAGGAAGTACCAAGAATCACGTAACAAAAAATGAATTGATGGGGTAAGAATTCTGAAGAAGCCTCACAGGGAGAAAGACTGAACTCCTTAGAGGTCTTGATTGAAATGGAGAGACTAGGAGGATGGGCAGAAGGAACTAGAATGTCTTCAAGACACTTTCCAAGTATGAGGCAGAAAGTTAATAAACTACCTGCTTGGAAATAATATTGGAATAATATTGCAGTTTTCTACTGAGGGTGAGGACATACAATTTTTTAACCGAAATTCTCTGCAGGACTATGTGACTTCAAAGAAGGAGATGACCAACTATCAATATCAGAAGATGCATCAATTCCTCTATGAGGAGGAACTACTCCACCTGGAGACACTGGACAGGGAAGCAGGAGAGATTCTCCAACAACTCCAGGAGAGTGAAGTGAGAATGACCCAGCAGAAAGAAAGGACAAAAGCCACATACAGAGAGCTGACTGAGATGTGCCACAAGCCTGATGTGGAGCTGCTCCAGGTGAGGAGGGAGGGTCCGTTCCCAGAGATGGATCCCATGCAGGGCAATGTTGCTGGGGTCTTGAGAATCACCTGCAGGGCCCACTACTCTCAGCCAAGGGATGCATGCTCCTGACTCCCATCTTTATGTTTGTCCAAGCCCTTATTTCCTCATATTCTGGCAATCTTTGGGAGATTTTCACCATTTTAGTAGAGAGTATAGGAAAAAATTCTCTTGTATGATCAGGAGTACTAACCACACAGAGATTATCCCAAATCAGCAAAACTCTAGGCCAGGAGAAGTTAACTTAGGATAATACTCCATTGATTTCACCTCATCCATTGTCACTCTTGTCTCATGCAAAAACAATTTGATGAAGAATTTGAGGCTTTACACCTTACTTAGACAAGTTTTGTAGTAGTTGGCAATTATTTTCAGGGCACTCTGTTTTATATGGTTCCCTGTTTTGTTTTAATTGTTGTCATGCGTGGTCAGACCTCTCCTTGGGGATAAGACTGGGAGCTGAGCAGCTCTGAATAACCAAATCTACTTGTGTCACACCACAGCCTCTCCTTGGGCTCCTTCCTTCTCAATGCACTGATGAAAACTGATATGGTTTAGTGTAGTTAGTCTGTTATTAGCATAGCCTGAAATGGTTGCTTAAAGAGGAATAAGAAAGAACACATTATTAAAACAAAACAAAAAAAGAAGCAAGAGTAACAGAGAAGATGTAGAAAGACAAAACTCTCATGATTGACATTTTTTTAAATTTTCCTTGCAGGATTTGGAAAATGCATTGGAAAGGTGAGTCTACACTAAGTTTCTGTGCTTTCTGAGATAGTTGTTCTCTTGTTAATGACATGAATGTATGCGTTTTGAGTTATAGACATTGTTTCCCTGACTTTTTTCTATTTTGTTTCACAAGAGGCCCTTAGTTCTTCTGTTTCTTGTTCTCGGAAATTTCCTTCTCAAAACTTGGCTAAATTCAAATATACCTGAAAACAATTTGCCATTGTGGGTTTTGTTCCACCCACTCTCATGATCCTCTCTGTCCTGCCCCAACAAATCTTCAAAAGGATGTTATCATAAAGGATCACAGATGAAGTCTCTCTTCTGTAGAGGTGGGAGGAGAAAAAGACTAAGGAAAGAGAGATATTCCCTACAAATGGAAGGGAGGAAGGTTTTGTTCCCATGAGCATCAAAGACCAGGTCCTGTCCCATCACAATACACTCTGCTGAAAGCAGGACCTCAGAGGATAGTGGCTGCCCAGGATCCTCAGTCCAGGCCTACCAGGCAGGAGTTAGGCTCTCCTTTTTCGATAGGAAAGATCAAAGCCTTTTGGCTCAGTCTACAATTCTATGAGATATTGAATGTAACACTGGTGATAATTGCAGACATAGGTCCCAAAAACTCTACCTGAGTTTTCTGCTTTCTGGAAGATTCCCCGAATCTCTGCATAACTTGAGGGGGTGTGAGGGGCAGAGGCAGGGAATGACACTCAACGATTCAGAAGTTGGATCTTGTCTGACAAGAACAGGGAGGTTAGATTTTAATATGAGTTAAATTTAGATAAAAGTAACATTGTTATATCCCCAAGAGTACATAACAATACGTATACTCAATTAACCAAAACTGGGAAAATTCTGATGAAATATCTTGGATTAAAAAGTGATAACTTTGTCATGACTGTGCTTAAACTTCAACTTGGAAATGTAACTGGTGCCATTCTTTGCAGGACTGAGTTGGTGCAAACGCAGACACCCCAGCCAGTGAGCCCATTGTTTACCTCATGGCGCATCACTGGAATCCTAGACATGCTTAACAACTTCCGAGGTGAGAGCCAGCTGCTTGGCAGTCAGGCGTCAATGTCTGTCTTTAGTGAGTTCCTTGGAGCTGTCATTTTCCATATATAATTTTTTTTCCTGACATGCGGGTGGTACATAGTTTTCTTAAATGTTAGTCTCTTCTCTTCCTGATGTCACATGATTAAGACTGAACTTTTTGATGTATAGTTTGCTGAAAATGCAAAACAAGATATTTCTGATACAACATAAAACAAGCAATGCTTAGTTCTTAGAACAGCCATCAATATTTTGGGTTTATATAGTGGGAGGCTCAGATTTTTCATGGCTTCTAATTTGTTCTGTATTCCATGTGCATTTATCATGGTACAAATAATACATTTTTGTAAAATCAGAAAGTTTTGATCAACCATAAAAATAACTAAAATTTCATAAGCAGAAAAATTCTAATGGTATCAGATACATCTTAAACTAACTGAAAGATGGGGCATCTGTGAGCATGTCCTAACCATGTTAGGTCCATTTTGGAAAGCTGGTGTAGGCAGAAGAGGACTGAAACCTAGATTAGATTGAATCAGGTACTGAAATTCTTTACAGAAACTTTGAAACTGCACATATATTGATTTCCACCAACTTTTTTTGAAATTTGAAAATATAACAAATATAGCATATTCCAATAAATACCCACATCACAGCAAAATGATGTCTATTTGCTGATGGTATTAAAGACAAGAAGAGTTTTCAACTAAGGTAAAGAAAAAAAGGTCTAGGTACTTCCTGAACAAATTATCTAGAGGTAGACATTAAATCACCACTTCACACAGTTCACGATTTGTGGGTTTTGTTTGTTTTTCTGTATAAATTGAAGGATTACTATGTGCTGTGGAGGTCATAATAAACCTTGCCCTTCATAGATGGGAAATCTAAATGATCTTTGCTCCCTTTATTCTGTATTTTCTTAGAGGAGGGAAACATGAAGTAAATAACTAGCCCTCTGACTTTTGGGGCACTTGGTGATCTGATGTTTGCCTCTTTTTGCAGTGGATAATCCTCTGAGTAAGGAAACGGCTGGTCGCTATATGAGCTTTTCTGAGGATGCAAGAAGGCGGATATTTGGCAGTGATTATTGTGGTGCACCCGGGGAGCTCCAGAGAGCAGAAAGCTTTATTGCATGGGGACCTCAGGCCTTCACCACCGGCAGGCATTACTGGGAAGTAGATGTAACTCACTCCTCCAACTGGGTCCTGGGAGTCTGTAAAGATTCCTGGACAGAAAACACCAATGACATTCTTGCTTTTGAAGAAGCATATTTCCTATTTTCATCGAAGAAGAACAAACTCTATAGTCTCTCCACCAACTCCCCACCCTTAACTCAGTATATTCAAAGGCCTCTGGGTAGGATTGGGGTGTTTCTGGATTATGACAATGGAACTGTGAGTTTCTATGATGTTTGTAACAGTTCTCTCATATGTGGTTTTCCTTCTTCCTTTTCTTCCCCTTTAATGCCTTTCATTTGCCTTGGTTTACTGAAAATTTAGGTTTCAAAATAATTTTTTGTTGAACACATGTCTGAACAAACTACAGTCCTGAGATCTTCTCTGTGAAACAACAGGACTACACGTGACTATCTTTGAGTTCACTGTAACTTAATGATATATAATTACTGTATGGTCATAAAATGGGATAACTACATTGAATGTATATTTTTCTGTAATAAATTTTATTTTAATAAAGAGATGTACAATAATAATCTGACTCTAGTATGTTTTCAGCACTCCCATAGAATTTCAATACTTTATTTTATTTTATTTGATACAGGGTTTCACTCTGGCACCCAAGTTGGAGTACAGTGAAAGGATCACAATCCACTGCAGCCTCAAACTCCTGAGCTCAAGCAATCCTCTTGCCTCAGTCTCCTGAGTAGCTGGGACTACAGGCATGCAGCACCTTGCCTGGCAAAGTTTTCAATTTTTTTTGTAGAGACAGAGTCTCTCTTTGTTGCCCAGGCTGGTCTCAAAATCCTGACCTCAAGTGATCCTGCCTCCTCAGCCTCCCAAAGTGCTGGGATTACAGGCTGAGCCACTGTGCCAGGCCAAATTTTACTTTAGAAGACAGCCCCTCACCTGCACATGCACACGGACCACAGAGTGTTTGAATATAATCTTTGCTTCACTACAATAACATCTGCACTCAGGGTAGAGCTTGTATGCCATTTTTTAATTCATGCTACATATGTAACAGCATGTTTTCCCAGTACACATGCACAGCCTATTTCCCAACCCACAAAATGAATAATGCTCACAACCTAATGCATTATTCATGATGATCTTCTTTATCTACTGATTAAAGTTTTCTTCTGAGAGGCAGTTGGGGTTTTTCCCCTATTCCATGGCAGCCTCCTTTGTGCAGAGCACAAACCCCTCAAGAAGCCTTGTCTGGGAGACCATTTGGCCTTGTGTTAATTTCTATTCCACGAGAGCCCAAGAACTTGCAGTTAGCAGTATTTATTACACACTCTGAGCATATTATGTTACCTCTTCATAATATTCAAAAACTGTCATCAAATTGGCAGATACTTAGCATACTAGACTATAAATTCCAAGATGGTTAGGGCAAGATTTTTCTTATTGGCACTCTTCCCACTATTTAATGCAGTGCTTATAATATACTATATAATACATATACGGGAATGAATAGACCAAAAAAATGAATAAAGTGTTAAATATTATTCTAGCCTTAAGAAAGCTTCCCAAATTGTAGCTAACATGATACAACACAAAATACAGATTGGCAATATTCACAAAAGATAAGTAAGTTGATTTTTAGTTTCACAGTCTAAGGAAATTCCATTAATTTTGAGGTGAAATAATTATAGCATAATATTATTCTACGGTGTTCATTTTGATATTCTTATGAAATTCTTATGTATAAAGAAAGACGAAGTCGGGTTCGGTGGCTCAGCCTGTAATTCCACGCCTTTGGGAGGTTGAGGTGAGTGGATTGCCTGAGCCTGCAGGTTCGAGACCCACTTGGGCAGCGAGACCTCATCTCTACAATAAATCAAAAAATCAGCCGGGCATGGTAGCACATGCCTGTAATTCCGGCTAATTGGAAGGCTGAGGCGGAAGGATCGCCGGAGCCCAGCAGGTCGAGGCTGCGGTGACCGGGGGTGGCCACTGCACTCCAGTCTGGGTGACAGAGTGAGACTCCAACTCAAAATAAATAAATAAATAAATAAATAAATAAATATAAATTAAAATGCTTCAGAAATACTTAACTGAAAACCTATTATATCAAGTTAATTATATGATAATATTAAGGAGGAAAAAAGCTATATAAAACCAAAAAATGAGTGAGAGACATAAGCTGTCCTGGACTAAATTTTAAAGGTAATTTCATTTACTAACATCATTTTCCTATTGTATGTTTGAGTTAGCAGTCGCCCTGAAAATTGCCCTTTCCTGGCAAATTAATGATCTTAATTTACTGTCTGTGATTTTATGTTTTGACTTACTGCTTATTTTATTTGACAAGGATTTGTTAGTGTTTACGTTTTCAAGATCGAGTTCCTTATGTTTTTTCCATTTCAGTGTCATTCAAATCTTTGTGGATAGTTTTCAATTTGGTCACTTCAGATTTCAGATTATTAATCTCATCTCTCATTGA
>NW_007255724.1:608268-688556 GCF_000164805.1 Carlito syrichta
CCACTGCACTCCAGTCGGGGGTGACAGAGTGAGACTCCAACTCAAAAAAAAAAAAAAAAAAAAAAAAAAAAGATGAAGATCCTCTGCAAAGTGACAGAGAAGGAGAAAACAAGACAAAGTAATGGAAACTACCATGATTTAAAGTGGCATTTGCTAAGGTTTGGTTTGTCTTCATCAGACCTCACATTAAAATGTAAGCCCCAGTCAGCACTTTGGGCGGCTGAGGTAGGAGGATAGCTTGAGGACAAGAGTCAGAATCCAGCCTGGGCAATAAAGTGAGACCCTGTCTCTACAAAAAAAAAAAAATTAAATTAAATTGAGCCCTAATGTTGGTGATGGAGCTTTGGGATGTGTTTGGCTTAAGGAGGTGAATCCTTCACAAATAAATTCATGCCCTCCAGAGGTGTGAGTGTGCTCTAGCCTTAGCAGGAATGGATTAATTCCTGAGAACTAATTTTACTGTTTGCCTGAGACCTTCACTAGAAGCAGCTGCCCAACATCAGACTTTTCAGCCACCAGAAATGCGAGCAAAATCAACCACTTGATAATTTACCCAAGTTCAAGCATTCTGTTATAGGAACAAAAAGTAAAACTAAACAACATATATTAAATTACTAAGTATAAGGTGCTATAAATTACTTATGCAGTGGATAGAAAAAACTAATTTACACTTTAAAGAATAATCCAGATAATAGAGAATGCAGAGTTGTACAATAAAATGTGATACAATGTCTCCTAAAAGAGAGGGTGAGAGTAAGAGTGAGAGTGAGAGAGAGAGAGAGAGAGAGAGAGAGAGATACCTTGGAGCATAGTCATAGGATAAATGTAGAATGAAATGAGAAGAAATTATATAATCTGTAGTGTTTTCAAATGTATATATTGAGAGGTTCATCGATCCCAAGGACTCAGTGATGTAAAGATGGGACCAGTTAGGCTAAGAGCCAGACTTCCCTAAAATATGGGAGCTGATTTTAGCACACTCACACCTTTGGAGGGCATGAATTTATTTAAGAAGGATTCACCCCCTTAAGCCAAACATAACTAGAGTAAGGGTACTTACAATGAAGAGGGGATGCAATCCTTGTCTCCCTGCATCTCATCCATCTCCCTTCCAGAAGAGACAGTGTTTTCTCCCTGTTTGATCCCAAAGATGGTAAGACACCAATAATAATAATAATAGGAACTTTGGGGCATCTAAAGGCAGGAAGGTCTTGAAAAGAAGTGAAGGGAATTGAGAGGAGCTAGAACACAGGCTTCTGTACCTCAAGAAAAAGGTGAGATTTCTAGATAGGAGATGGTGAAATCTAGCTGCTGGTGAGCACCCTTGGTGCTAGGGGTGAGAGATGCCATTTCAGCAGGTGGGGCATCACCCTGCAGCAGTGTTGTACAACGAATGACAGTACCTGACCATAAGCACTAGGGAGGGGATATTTCTACTGTGAAAACTGTAAATTCGACATCCCAGGAAAAACGCTAGTCTCCAAGAGATCCCTGCAGTTACTTTTGAGGTTTTATATTACAAATGCATTATATATATATATATATATATATGTAAGTTGTCCTGGTCTGATTATTGCACCCTTGAGATGGACTAACACATTTCAGAACATACCTTCAGTCTTATCTGGATATAGATTTAGGTTTCAGTGTCCAGAATCAGAAAATGCTACTTTAACACAGTGAATTTTCGTCTCCTTTAGCAAAGTACTGAAGCTCTTAGAAAGACTGTTTCAGACAGAGAAAGACGAGAGAATAAAAGATTATGAGAAGATATGAGAACAAAGAAAACTAGAGTCAACAACAAAAAAATCCACAACTTTCTTTCTCACAAGTCTGCACAGACTCTGTAGCAGATAATAATGGGCAGGGTTTCTCCTATACATCCCCTGGAAAATTTGCAAAATTGCTCTTAAATTCTATGAAAATACTTTTTGACTGGCATCTGCTTTTTTAAGAAATCAATTTGAAAATTGCAGACAGCTCAGAATCAGTAACAAGCCCCCAAACCTGAACATAGCTGCTGTTTTATCCATTTTCTTTATCTGTGACTACAGTATTTTATTCTCCTCTGTATTTTTCTTTTTTCCTATTTTTCCTACACTTTCAGTTATAGCAGGTGTTAGCCTTGGGTGTTAAGCTTTGATATATAATTTATATATGTTAATATTTACCTATTTTAAGTGTACAACTTGATGATCTTTGATAAATGTATAGAGTCATATTGAAGAGCAAATGACAAACTATAGTTGATATTTTAGGTAACACAGCCAATGAAATAATTAACTCTTGACAAGAAGCACATTTATGAAATTGGCTTGAAAACGTTACAAAGAAAGACAAACGTTGTTTCACAATGTGTAACCAGGAGTGACAAAATAATTAAAAAGAGAATGCTAGGGTGACTTTCCACATCTTAGAAAGGCTGTTCACTGAATGTATTTTTTTTTCTTTTTATGGTTGATGTGGGGAAAATACTGCCCTCAGAGGTTTCTGAAATCCATAGGACAAAATGAAAAAATATTTAGAAACAGTAAAATATATACTTTCACATTATTTGCCTAAGAACATACCTTTTCTGTCAAAAGTTCTTTAAACAGAATGAAAAAATAATGAAAAAATTGTCAAGAGAGGCCAGTTGCAGTGGGTCACATGCATAATCCTAGCACTTTGAGTGAATGAGGTGGGAGGATCGATCATTTTGAATCAGGGGTTCAAAACCAGCTTGGACAACACAGCAAGACCCTGTCTCTAAAAAGCAACAACACACATAAATTAGCCAGGTGTGGTGGTGCACGCTTGTAGTCCCAGCTACTTGGAAGGCCAAGGCGGGAGAATTGCTTGAGCCCAGTTTAAGGCTGAAGTAAGCTATGATCATGCCACTACACTCCAGCCTGGGTGACAGAGCAAGACTCTGTCTCTAAGAAAAGAAAAAAAGAAATTGTCAAGAGAGTGTTCTATACAATAACACAAAGTAAAAATACTCTCATATCTAGTTTCTGGTACTGACTACCCTGTCCTATCACCATCCTCCCCAATAAAAATAATCATATCCTAGTGATTAATATTATATCCTGATACTAATTTCTAGCCCTCAAAATATATAGAAATAAAATCACATAGTATACACTTTTTTCTACATGACTTCTTTTGTTTAAAATTATCTTGGTGAGCTTTATCTACTTTGTTGCATGTAGAAAGTTTTTATTTTGTGTCATAATATTTCATATGTGTGTCCCACCATATAGTCAATCTATTCTTGATGAATATGTATATTTCTCATTCGAGTAAGCATGAATGCTGCTGCCATGAAGATGTGGGCAACTCCTTTGCTGATCCTATGTACACATGACTGTGGAGTGTGTAACCAGGAGTAAACTAGCTGCTTATGTAACAATGCATGAGGATGCTTAACAAAGAGTTGGCCAAAGAGCCCAAGTCAGTTTACACATTTCTCAGCAACAGATAATTGTTTTATTTTCTCCATTCTTTTGCTGACACGTGCCATTCTGTTTTTATTTTGGTCACTTTGCAGCTCACACTGCATTTTAATTTGCATTTACCTGGTGACGAGTGCAGGTGAGTGTTTTTTCACAGTGGTGTGGGTATCCTGTTTTGGTAAAGTGCCTATTTAAATTGTCCCTCCCCATTTTTCTACAAAACTGACTGTCTTTTTCTGATTGACTCTTGGAGTTCTTTCACTCTTACACTGCATTTTCAATGATGTCTTTTACTGCACAGAATGATTTAATTTTAATGCATTTCATTTTATTTTCATTTTTAATTAGGGGTTTATGTGTCTTTCTTAGAAAATCTTTCTCTTAGAAGATATGCTAACTGTTCTGATAATTTTATTGTTCTCTTTTTAATAATTATAACAGCAATAAGGTGAAAATTTATTTTTTACACCATGAGATGGGGTCAAGATTCATTTTGTTTATATTTACTATCAATTTACCCATAACCAGCCTTACCTTTTTGTAATTTACAAATTGTCAGATAACATTAATAGAGCTGAATTTCTTATGTGATGGGGATTTCAAAGGAAACTACAGAATAAGTGATCAAAATAACTGGGAAAGAATGGATTATCAAACTTTGGCATAATGGATAAGTAGAATTTAGTTAAATAAAAATAAGAAAAAATATTTCCAGATAGCATGAATCTATTTGGAAAGAAAAATAGGCTTCTCTTGCATTGGACATTATATGTGTAGTAGAGATAACCTGAAGAAAATTAGATATACTCTATTTGTCTTGTTCAATATTTCACACAGAGTAGGGCTTTCTCAGATTTTGATGGTCTCCCAACTTTTGTACTGGTTCCTGAGGTTTTGTTTTGTTTTGTTTTGTTTCCCAAATGGGATTAAAGCAAATGCTAGACCTGGAAGGGAAGAGAAACAGTCAGAGGGTTTGCTGTATATAAGGTATCCAAGGGAACTTTGGGCAATGTTAAAAAAGCTCATAGTTTCACCTCCATAATTCACAATACCCCTCTGTAGCAAATAGGTCATGACAAATGTAAGAAAGCTGGAAGTGCGAGTGTGGGAAAAGGATTGTAATGTTTGTTCTCCTTGAAATAATCAAGAAGAAAGAGAACCTCTTTATAACCTATCATGTCATTTTGATACATCTATCAAATTCCAAGGGATGGAACTGAACACTTGGCCCAGACATTCCATGAATTGCTATCCACACCAGGTCCTTAGCCTTTGACCTGCCAAGTCAGCCCAAGTCAATTACTGCGATGAGGAAGAGTTATAAAGACCAGCTTGTAGATCATATGTGTGTGTGTGTGTGTGTGTGTGTGTGTGTGTGTGTGTGTAATCTCATTAAAAATGTTGATTCTGTAGTGATTTTTTCATTGCTATTATGACCATTTGTTATTACTGGGGTTGCTCTTCTTTGACATAAATGCTTGACAATATAGTATTCAAAAATAAAGCAACAGTTAAGAAGACAATTGAAGGCAACAGTGTAGTGAAAATATTGAGAACCATAATAAATCAATTAAGATTGAGCAGTCTATAAAACTTTTCACTGGATTTATCCAAAAGCTATTTCAAAATGCCAATTTGGAGCACGGGGATATATTCCATGTGGCAATTATTTGTTAGAGAACTATCTTTGAAGCCATAAGGACTATGAGGTCATTGCTGGAGACGGGCAAAACTCAGAGGGCTACAATGCACAAAGGATGGCTGATAAAGGAGCGGAGATGTAACAGTGAAAATGATCATCAGAATGAGGTAGGAGAACCAGGAAGGTAAGTCACAGAAGGTGGAGGGGCCAGTGGAGAGCTGACATACTCCAGGGGGTCTCTGCTAGTCCTCCACCCTCCTCCCTGCTCTGGCCCAGTATTCCCTATTTCTCTCTCCTTTTTTCATGAAACCACCATTGTCAGCTCACAGCAAAAATTAAAATCTTCATTTGGGGGGGCAGAGAATCTTCTAATTAAAATTTTAAAAATCTATCCGTAGAAGGAGAGATCTGAGAATCCTCACTCTGGAGACCAAAGTCACCGGAAACTAGTTCATTCCTCAGCGAACGAAAAGTTTGAGAACATCTAATTTGGGCTCAACAAAAATAATTTAAGCCACAGAACATTTAGAATTAGATGGCCATATCAGGAATTCTCACTGATGGGAAAACAGTTATTTGGATAGAACTTATGGCCTGATTACTCCCCTGTACAGAGCAAGAGTTGTAACTGGAGAACACATTGCTCTTAATTACCTGAGAAATAGGTTTCAAAACAGCTTATTTCCTGTACTATTTGTTTTAGGATTTGAGCATATTTCAACATAAGATATATTTTACATAAGAGGCAAATATTATCGCATTAAGAATATGTGAAGACAAATTTCTTATTTTGGACTCTCTTACTATAGACATTCTAGTCTCCTCTAAATGGGGACAATGAGGCTTCTCAGAAAGTGGCAGGGAAGAGCCCAGAATTTTAGCCAAGGAAGAATCCAAAAAACTCTACACCAATTAAACCCAGCTGCCAAACTCCTTAATGAAAAGTCAGAAATGTCTGAGTCTGGGCTGCATAGTCCCTGGCTACAATTTTGACCTATAAGGGCTAAAGGAATTTCTCTTATGGTACTGTATGCAATTTTTTTTTTTTTTTGAGTTGGAGTCTCACTCTGTCACCCAGACTGGAGTGCAGTGGCCGCGCCCGGCCACCGCAGCCTCGACCTGCTGGGCTCCGGCGATCCTTCCGCCTCAGCCTTCTGAGTAGCCGGAATTACAGGCATGCGCTACCACGCCCAGCTGATTTTTTTTTTTATTAATTTATTGTAGAGATGAGGTCTCGCTGCCCAGGGGGGTCTCGAACCCGCGGGCTCAGGCAATCCACTCACCTCAGCCTCCCAAAGGCGCGGGATTACAGCCTGAGCCACCGAGCCCGGCCATGTATGCATTTTTATAAATTGATTTGATTGTTTGCATTGATAGTCTTTAAGCCTGACTTAATTTAGAAAAGGAACACTCTATGGAATGTTACCTTCCAATTTTTCATGTGACTGTTTTTTAGCAATAGCAATATGACTTTTCCTTTAAAAAAAAAAAAAGGTATCTAGTAAAAGTGTAAGTCGAAATAGGAAAAAAATATTTGAATCCATAGGAAATCAATAAAGGATTCTGGTCCTGGCCTCTGGCAGAAGCCACTCCGGTAAAACAGCCCAGAGGCCCGCTCCCTGCCGGGGCGGGTGGAGAGCAGAGCCTGTGACCTGGCAGACGGGGAGACTTCAGCCCCAGCCGCGTCTCGGGTCTAGGTCGCTGCCCGGTGACCCACCTTTGTGCCCCAGGTAGGAGACGACCCTGTTCCAGCGTCCCTGCGGGTCAGAGGACCCAAGGCTCCAGCTAAGGCAGCTCCGAGGCTGGAGGAGCCGCCCACCTTCCCGGCTCGGGTCCCCGAGTGGGCGCTGTCCCTTCTGAGGAGACTCGCCCCCCGAGCACTCCCGCGTCTCCCAGACGCCCCTCGGCAATTCGGAGCCTCCCGGGCCTAGGAGGCGCGGCCGAGCGGGCGGCGCGGCGACCCGGCTCCTAGGACTTGGGCGGGGGTGTGCCGTCCTCGGTGTGCCGCATCCCACGCGGGTCTCGGGCGAAACCCCGGGTTCAGTGTGGCCAGGGAGTGCCGTGGCCGCGCAGGAAGTCGGAAGCGCGGTTGCTCAGTGGGCCGCTGTCTGGGAACCAGAATCTTCCATTTGCCCGGAAGTCCTCGGGGTGTCCAGGATTCCTTGCAGCCTCTCAGACCCCGCAGGGAGGTGGTCCGAGCGTTAGAGAGAGGCCGGATACCCCGCACCGTCTGCAGGACGCGGCGACGCTCAGCCCTGGGAACAAGGGCGAGACTCCCGTGCGGCCGAGAAGCGAGCGGGATTCGGGCGCCGCCGCGACCCGGGGCTCCCTCCCGCGGCCGGCGGCGCCCACACCCGAAGGGCTCCGCGCGCCCCTTCCTGAGCCCTCCCACTGGCATCCTGGGAGGGGCACAGCGGGAGGAGCCCAAGCCCGGGCAAGGGGCGAGCAGGATGCGGTGCCGAGCGGCGGTGGGGGTTCTTTCCGCGCCTGCAGACCCATAGGAGCCGGGCCAGAGCTCTAGGATCACTGGAGCCCTTGGACCTATTGGCTCCTGTGCACAGCTGGGCGGGGCCCTGGAGAAGCTTGGGAACCTAACATTTGGGCGCATGAAGAGCTACAGGCAAGGAAAGGGAATCCTAAGAGCTAGAAGTGGGGGCGCTGGGGTTTTTCAGAGGGTGGCAAGGAGGGCCCAGAAACTTGAGCTTGGAAAAAATCCAAAAACTCAGCGCCAGTTAAACCCAGCTGCTAAACTCCTTGGCAAAAAGCCAGAAATGACTGAGTCCGGGCTGATGGTTTCTGGCTACACTTTTTATCTTTAGGGCTAATGGAATGGCTTCCTTCCTCTTTGAAGGTGTTTAAGTCAGTTGAAATTTACTGGCAATAGACACATTAACAGGAGAAGAAGCCTGCGAATTTATTAACATGCACAGAAGCCATATAAAACATGAAACTCAAAGAAGGACCAAATGGTAGAATCGTAAAGACCTTTTTCTTAGTGGACAGGCAAGGAGGCGATGTGAGCAATTGTAGAAGGGGAAGTAAACGATTTTTAGGGGTAGTGAATGGGCCCAAAGAACAGAGTGTAGTTTATAAATGATTCTCTTTAAAAAACTGAATGGGGCCGGGCGCAGTGGCTCACGCCTGTAATCCCAGCACTTTGGGAGGCCGGCGGAGGCAAGAGGATTGCCAGAGCTCAGGAGTTCGAGACCAGCTTGAGCAGCATGGCGAGACCTCGTCTCTACAATAATCATAAAAACAAACAAAAAACCTGAGTGGGACTGAAGAACATGCAGTAGCTTGTGACACAGCCTTTCTAGATGTGGTGACATTTCCCAGTCTTCCTTCCCGTGGTGAGTGCAAGCTTCCCTGGCTAAGGAGTTTCCTAGTGATTTTTTTCCTAGGATCTCCAGCTTTCTGCTTACTTAGCCATCTGTTCTTCCATGTCATCTACTTGTCCCTTTAGAGCCCTCAATATATGAATCATAGTTACTTTAAATCCATGCTTGATGATTCCAACATCTCTTCATATCTGAGTCTGGTTCTGATGCTTTGTCTGCCTCAGACTTTGCTGTGTGTGTGTGTGTGTGTGTGTGTGTGTGTGTGTGTGTGTGTGTGTGTGTGTATGTATTTTGTTTGTTTTGCCTTCTATATGCCTTTTTTGCTAAAAGATGGACATGCTGTTTTGGGTAATAGGATCTGAACTAAATAGTTCCCTTTTGTGAGTATTTATGTTAACCTGGCAAGGAGCTGGGCATTATTTAATGTTCATTGTAACTGCTACAGGTGGCACAGTCTTCCACTTCCTCTAGTGCCCTCCTCTAGCGCCTCTTAATTTTGAGCTTTGCTCTGCGGTTCTTCTCAGAGACGGTCTGTGTGTCTTGCTTCTCTTTCAGCTGTAATCCATTGTTACTACCTGGAATGGAACGTTCCATAATTTCTAATAAAATATCAGGTTTTCAGTGGGCCAATACCTCTAGCCTGTGACCTTCCTATGTGTTAGTCCTTATATAGTTCTACCCTCTTCCCCCAAAGTAGGTGAAGAGGGACAAACATTCGGGGCTGGCATCAGAGGAATGCTCTTCCCTCATGACTCTGGAACAGAACTCAGGTAAAGGCATTCTCCCTGGTGAGTAAGCCTTTGGTATTGAGGAGGCTGTGAGTATACATATTTCACAGTGATTACTCATTGTAATCCATGAGAGGATTATCTCTAATCCTCATTTAAAAAATCTAATGGAATTCCTGGTGCTGGGAGGACTGCCACATTCAGGATTTATTCACTAAGCTATACTCACCTTCCAGCAGTTTGTTCACATTACCATATAATTGTTCCTACCAGTGTATGACTCTGGTAGCTTTTGCTCCAAGTGAGCAGATCTAGGCTGTGGCTGCTTCCCTTCACCCATCTCTCTAGATTTGCCTTGCAAAGTCACTTCTCTGATGGGACAATATGAAGTTATTGATGTTCAGTTTTTTCAATTTTGTTTGTTGTAACCGTAAGAGTGACAACTTCCAGTTCTTTATAGTTGGAGCTGAAACAGGAAGTCCACCCAGTTTCACTACTTAAAGGGTATTGACCGAGGTCAACCCTGCCTCCAATTCCTGAGTTGAGCTTTCTAGATTCTCAGTGACCTTAATTTATATCTAGTCCGAAAGATTCACATTGACTCAAATTTGAAATTCAGCATAAGGGAAATGACTGATTCAAAGTCATATGGCAAGAAAGTGGCAGAAGCTAAGCTGGAACCTTAAGCTCCTGACTATGATGTTGGGGGTAGGTCTGAATTAAGATGAGAAGCCACCTTTCCCTTTATTTCACACCTCCATGCCTGTGACACATCCACAGTGGATAAATATCAATTCCTATTTATCACTAGGCTCCCTCCTCCTGAAAGTTTATCTCAGATAAGTAGTAACTATCAGGAGTTTTCATAAGGTGTTTTATGTGGTCTTCAAAGAACTCTAGATCTAAAAATTGGTTATATTCACTTAGGGAAAACACAGAATCTTAAATTCAGTGTGAGAAAGTGAGAAAGAACAGGAGAGGAGGTAGAAACAGTGAGGGCTAAAAGAAAGTAAGAGTAGAATGATGACCGGAAGTTACAGAGTAACTGCTGAGGCTTGGGTCCAGACACTGAATCCAAACCGTAGGTCAGGTTCTGCAGCAGGCAACCAAGACATCAAGAAACCCTGAATGACATCAAGAAACCCAAGACATCAAGAAACCCTGCTCTAAGCTTCAAAACTCTTCCATGGCGGCACTAATTTTAAATATTTGGATTTTTTATTTCTCCAGTTAATATTTCAGATACACAGCCATCTCAGGAAGAATCCACTAGATTCTGAGACCCTTATCAGCCCCTTTTGCAGTGACTTTCTTAGTACATCCAAGATTATTAGGTTAATGCGGGGGGCAGGGCAGGAAGGAAACAACAACAACAACACGGAACACAGTGTCCAGATCCTGGACAGCTGACTCACAAGTCTAGTTTTCTCATCCCAAAAGTATTGTTTGGCTATAAGAAGACTACAGCACAAGTTCTGGGTGCTGTAAAGAGAGTCTCATGTTAATTCCCAGTAATTAGAAGCAGATGATTAGATGCCTTGTTCCCCAACACCCAGGCCCAAGGAGGGTGGGCAAAAAACAAACAAAAAACAATGTAAAAAAATGGAGACATCCTTTTTGTGCCTCACTAAAGCTTTGTTTCTTAGCAGACTTTCTTTTCTGAGAATATCTACTATGTCAAAGATGGTCACAAAGGATGACTACGCCCAACATTTATTAAGGATGATTTTAGAAGATACAAAGAAAAAACATTTTAAAAATATGCATCAGTGGAAGATGGGGTGGTGTAATTTTGCATAATTCTCACTGTAGACTCCATTGTCTATGGCAGTAGAGAGACTCAGAGTTAGAAAGTACTATTGACAGTTGCCATCCGGTATCCTGAGTGACTGCAGAGCTTCAGGTGTCTCAGGTGTGGTTGTGCTGAAAAGTAGGGACATCCACAAAGACCCTAGCAGTACCACAGTTAGGGGATATGCTTGGTTTTTGCTGTTGTTTTTGTTTCAGGGTGAATTTGAGAAAAAGGTCTATTCCATCTAATTCTGGACAGCTCCAGATCCTTGTGTCTGTAAATACAATGGCTGTGAACTGAGACCCTAGGTTAGGGAGATGCCCTCATCAGGCAGTTGAGTAGAAATCTCATGTTGCCGTGTCCCAAACTACTCTCTCAGTGGCACTAAGCACTATCTCATAATTCTTTTTCCTTTTTTAAATTTTATTTTAAAGATGTGGGGTACAATTCAGGATTAGGTACATAGGTGGTCATTGTACAGGTGAAGTTTGGACCTTCCTTTGGTCACCTCTTCTCCTGGTTTGGGATCAGATACCCTTATATTGATGTTTTATGTCCCTCCTCCCTCCCTCCCCCGGCAGTGTCCCACTTATGATAAATGTTCAGGGTCCACTTCTGAGTGAGAACATGTACTCAGTTCTTTGCTCCTGTGATGGATCACTGAGTATGATAGACTCTAAATCCATCCAAGTTGCTGCAAAGTCCATAATTTTGTCCTTCTTTATGACTGCAATATTCCATCATGTATATGTACCACAGTTTTTTCTCCAGTTCACTTTCGCTGGGCATGACTGTGAAATATTCCATCATGTATATGTACCACAATGTTTTATCCAGTCCACTTTCGCTGGGCTGCATGATTGGTTCCATGTTTTTGCTGTTGTGAGCAGTGCTGCAATAAACATGTGTGTGCAGGTATCTTTTTTGTAGAATGATTTGGGTGCCTCTGGAAGGTCAATTTTTAGATCTTTTAGAAATTGCTTCTACACTGTTGGTAAGAGTGTAAATTAGTACAACCTCTGTGGAAAACAGTGTGGTGATTTCTAAAAGATAATTATTCTTTTAAAAACAGCTTTATTGTGATATAATTCACACATCATACAATTCACCCATGTAAAGTGTATAATCCAATGGCTCTGAGTATGTTCACAGAGTTGTGCAACCATCACCACGATTAATTTTAGAACATTTTCATTATCCCCCTACGCCTTTCCTTAATCATTAGTGGTCACTTCCCATTTCTTCCCACCCCCATCTTGTCTGCTCTGCTTCTTGATCCAGACAATCACTTATCTACATTGTATCTTTATATTTGCCTTTTCTGGAAATTTGTTATAGTCTTCCTATCTAACTGTAATTATATATCCTCTGACCAACACCTCCCCATTCCTCCTTACCCCTAACTACCCAAGCCTCTGGAAACCACTGGTCTACTCTCTAGTGTCATGAGCTCAACTCTTCTGGATTCCAAATATGACTAGGATCATGTAATATATGTCTTTTTATGTTTGGCTTATTTCTATGTTTGGCTTCTATGATGACTTCCAGATTCATCCATGTTGAAAATGGCAAGATTTTTATTTTTATGACCAAATAGTATTCTGTGGTGTTTATATACCACATTTAAAAAATCTAAATGTGTTGATGGAGACACTTAGGTTGATTCCATATCTTGGCTATTGTGGATAATGTTGCAATAAATATAAAAGTGCAAATATCTCGTTAACACACCGATTTTATTTCCTTTGGCTACATACCCAGTGTTTGGATTGCTGGACCATATGGCAGTTCTGTTTTTAATATCTGTAGGAACCTTCATCCTCTGCTTCTTCCCCAACTGGTCTTTGCTGACTCATTTAGCATCCTTAGGCCCTGCCCTTCTAGGATGTCTGGTTGCAGTTGTACCTCTATTCAGAACACTCTCAAGCCTGCTCTGTTGTCAGAGGCTTATCATTTCTTTTGTCCCAAGAACATACTTCAGTCTGCTTACCTCTCAAGAAGCAAGAAGGGTAAGTGGAAAAATAAGACTGGGTGCTGCCACTCATTTCAAGGCACAGCAGTCCCCTGACTGGCTCTGCCGCCTGGGACACCCAGGACACCTGTGCTTTACAGCACTCCTCTCTTCCCTTCCAAGACTTCAGGCAGGTACTGGAACCTACCCTTCTCCTTCCAGTTAACTGTTTCAAAGGAAAATGCTCTATTTCTTTTACATACAAAATTGTCTTTATTATATGCTAGTCAAAGACATGCTGTTAAAAAAGAGTTAGTGGCAGGAAGGAAATTCAGCAGAGGATGAAGCCATATGCAGTGTGAAAATTGTCAAAATAAAATGGAGTCTCTTATGCCAAAACCCTAACAAATGGAACCAAAGAAGGCCACAAAGGGAGGGTCCTCATACATGTGTACCCAATATTAAGAACTATCACTAAAGATTGAAAAAAATGACTTTGCACAAATGTCGCTTCCACCTTACATACACACACACACACACAAATATATATATATATATATATATTTTTTTTTTGAGTTGGAGTCTCACTCTGTCGCCCAGACTGGAGTGCAGTGGCTGCTCCCGGCCACCCCAGCCTCCACCTGCTGGGCTCTGGTGATCCTTTCGCCTCAGCCTTCCGAGTAGCCGGAATTACAGGCGCGCACTACCACGCCCGGCTGATTTTTTGATTTATTGTAGAGATTAGGTCTCGCCTGCCCAGGCGGGTCTCGAACCCGCGGGCTCAGGCAATCCACTCACCTCAGCCTCCCAAAGGCGCGGGATTATAGGCTGAGCCACCGAGCCCGGCTACAAAAAATATTTTTTGAGGACATCTGCCCGGAAGCTACCCATCTAATCCTGGACTGGTGCCACCTTCATTACTGATCCTTATACCAAAGATAATTGTTTCAAAATAGCTAATGTGATCCCCCTCATTTCATTCTTAAAAACCCTTGTCTTTCTTTACCTCCCTGAATATACTCCCAGAATTCCCATTGCAAGACTTGCTCTCCCAAATAAATGTCAGTTTCTTTTAGAGAGACACTGTGTGTGTGTATTTAGGTTTTGACAGCTAACAGAAGAGATATCTGCAAAATATGCAGAGACAAAAAGTCAGACTACTTTTAGAAATTGCTTCTACACTGTGGCCTACAAAACAGTGGCAGTGATATTGGAAAAAGACATTAAAGAAGGAAAATTTCAAAACAAGGTCACCTTTATCATATTGAGACTCTCCTAGAGTCACCTTTGAAAATTCTGGGATTTCCAGAGGCAGCATTCTTTGTTTTCTACACTTGACCAGAAGTTTGTGCAGAAGGCTAATGGTGACATGGAGATGAACTGCCCTCCATTCTGAAATTAAAGCCTGCACGGAAACACATTAAAAAAAAAAAAATTGTAGGCCAGATGCAGTGGCTTATGCCTATAATCCTAGCATTTTGGGTGACTGAGGAAAGGAGACCCAGAGTTTGAGATCAGCCTAGGCAACAGAGTGAGATGCTGTCTCCACAGTTTTTTTGTTTTTAATGATCTGTGTTCAGTGGCATGTGCCTGTATTCCTTGGGAGGCTGAAGCAGAAGGATCCTTGTGCCCAGGAGATCAAAGTTACAGTGAGCTAGGATCACTAGATGCCATCCTGGGCAACATAGCAAGACTGTCGGGGGCGGGGGAGGGGGGAGAGAGAAAAATAGAAATTATAACTGTGGTTATAATATTTGTTGTATGAAAAATGTGTCCAGGTAAGTGCATTCATTTAAAGATCCTGTGTCTTCTGAAAGATTCATTTCTCCTAGGTAACAACATCATGAAATAACATTATATAGTTTAGCTCAAAATCTGTGACTACAGGCATGCACCACAATGCTGGGCTAATCTTTTTAAAACAAAAAATTTTCTTATAGAAACGGATTTCACTGTGTTTCCCACGCTGATCTGAAACTGCTGGCCGCAATCAATCCACTACCCTTGGTTTCCCAAAGCACTGGGATTACAGGCTTGAACCACCACACTCTGCCCATGACTTCTTTTCACAGAATGTGGCAGTTTGAAAAGTAGATTTGAAGGTTTCAGCTCAGTCTTTGGCATCAGGGCATGTTTTCCACTCTGAAAAAAAATCTAATAATGTACACCAATACCTTTCCAAAGGCTTAATAACTTAATTACTTTGGGGTAATGGGTAGTCATTAAAAATTTAGTAAACTGTCATTCAAAGAACTAATTCATTCATTTTATTTTATTTTATTTTATTTTAAAGTTGTGGGTTAAGTTTCAGGGTGTGGTATATAAATGGTCATCATACAGGTAAAGTCTGGACCATCCTTTGGTCCCCACTTTGCCTGTTTTGAGTTTAGGTATCCTTATTTATTTTGTGTTCTCCCCCACCTCCCTCTACCCCGGTAGTATCCTGCTACTGCCAATCCCACTCTTATAGTATTATGGTAAATGTTCAGGGTCCACTTATGAGTGAGAATATGTGGTACTCTCTTCTTTATTTCTGTGTTAGATAAGTCAGTATTATAGACTCTGAACCCATCCAAGTTGCTGTGAAGTCCATAATTTTGTCCTTGTTTATGGCTGTGTTATATTCCATTGTGTATATGTACCACAATTTTTTAATCCAGTCCAGTTTTGATGGGCGACATGGTCAGCTTCATGTTTTTGCTATTGTGAACAGTGCTGCAATAAAAATGTATGTGCAGGTATCCTTTTTGTAGAATGATTTGAGTTTCTCTGGGTGTATTTCCAGTAGGGGGAGTGCTGGGTCATATGGAAGGTCAATATCTAGTTCTTTTAGAAATCACCACACTGTTTTCCAAAGAGGTTAAACTAGTCTGCAGTTCCACTAGCAGTGTAGAAGCTTTCCACATCCTCACCAGCATCTGCTATTGTTTGTTTTATTAATAATGACCATTCTTAATGGGGTTAGGTGGTATCTTGGTATGGTTTTGATTTGCATTTTTCTGATGATTAGTGAGGGTGAGCACTTTTTCATATGTCTGTTGGCTGCCTGTATAACCACACTGAGTTACCACCTAACCCCATTAAGAATGGCCATCATTAATAAAACAAATAATAGCAGATGCTGACGAGGATGTGGAGGAAAAAAAAATGCTTCTACACTGCTGGTGGGAATGCAGACTAGTGTAATTTTTTTGGAAAACAGTGTGATGATTTCTAAAAGAATAGGCATTGACCTTCCATATGACCCAGCACTCCCCCTACTGGAAATATACCCAGGGAAACTCAAATTCTACAAAAAAATACCTGTACACACATGTATATTACAGCACTATTTATGCCTATTTATGTCATTTGCCCACTTTTTAATGGGGCTGTTTGTTTTCTTCCTTTTGGCACATTTGAGTTCTTTGTAGATCCTGGATGTTAGGTCTTTGGCAAATATTTTTTCCCATTCTGTAGGCTGTCTCCCTGTTATCTTGCTGTCTTTTTTTTTTTTTAATTGTGCAGAAGCTTTTCCGTTTGATGAGGTCTCACTTGTCTATCTTATCTCTTACAGCATGGGCATTTGGGGTTTTGATCAGGAATCAGTTGCCAGTTCCAATTTCCATAAGGATGTCCCCTGCATT
Source organism: Carlito syrichta (assembly GCF_000164805.1). Lineage (NCBI taxonomy): Eukaryota > Metazoa > Chordata > Mammalia > Primates > Tarsiidae > Carlito > Carlito syrichta. The sequence goes on from NW_007255724.1 coordinate 624,783, forward strand.
TTCTAAGCTCTTTGAAGTTGGAGGTTTTACATCTAGGTCTTTGATCCATTAAGAGTTTATCTTCTGTGTGGTGATCAGTAGGGGTTCTGTTTAAATCTTCTGCATGTGGTCAACCGGTTTTCCCAGGACCCATTTACTGAATAGATTCTCCTCTCTCCAGTTGGTAGAGGTTTGTCAAAGATGAATTTGTTGAGAAATTAAGGTTTTGCTTCCATAATCTCTATCCTGTTCCATTGGTCCATATGCCTGTTCTTGTACCAATACTAGGATGTTTGGATTATAGCAGCCTTATGATAAAGTTTAAAGTCTGGAAGTGTGATACCTCCCACTTTGTTTCTTTGGCTAAGGATTGTTTTGGTTATTCGTAGTTGTCTATGCTTCCATATGAATTTCTGTATTGTCATTTCCGGGTTTGAAAAGAATGATGCTGGTAATTTACTGGGTATTGCATTGAATTTGTAGATTGCCTTTGGTAGGATGGACATCTTAACAATGTTGATTCTTCCTATCCATGAGTATGGGATACTTTTCCATTTGTTTGCGTCTTCCTGGATTTCTTTGAGCAGTGTTGTGCAGCTTTCATTGTAAGATTGTTCACTTCTCTGGTTAGGAAGATGCCAAGTTATTTCTTTTTCTTTCTTTCTTTCTTTCTTTCTTTCTTTCTTTCTTTCTTTCTTTCTTTCTTTGTGTGTGTGTGTATGTGTGTGACTATTGTGAATGGGATTGTGCTTTTTATTTGATTCTCTGCCTTCTTGTTGTTGGTATATAAGAATGCAACTGTCTTTTGCACTTTTATTTTTTACTCCAATACTTTGTCAAAATCCTTTATCAGTGAAAGTGCTTTTTGACAGATACTCTTGGGTTGAGGTATAGGATCATATCATCAGCAAAGAGGGGTAACTTGATTTACTCTTTTCCTATTTGGAGATCCCTGATTTTCTTATCTTGTCTAATTGCTCTAGCTAGGACTCCCGACACAATGTTGAACAAGAGGGGTGAGAGTGGGCATCCTTGTCTTATTCTGGTTTTCAGGAGAAGTGTTTCTAGTTTCTGTCCATTTAGTAACATGCTGACTGTGGGTTTATCATAGGTAGCACTTACTATTTTGAGGTATGTTACTTCTATGCCTAGGTGTTTGAGGTTTTTTTATCAAGAAGGGGTGCTGGATTTTATCAAAAGCTTTTTCTGCATCTAATGATATAATCATGTGGTTCTAGTTTTTCATCTATTGATGTATTTAATTACATTTATGGTTTTGTGGATGTTGAAACAGCCCTGCATCCTAGGGATGAAGCCTCCTCTGTCATGGTGAATGATTTTGATATGTGTGGTGGATCTGATTTGCTAGAATCTTTGAGAATTTTTACATCTATGTTCATTGGGGATATTGCTCTGTAGTTTTTTTTGTTGTTGTTGGCTCTTTACAGTGTGATGTTAGCTTCATAAAATGATTTGGGGAGAATTCCATCTTACCAAGCTGTCTGGAATACTTTCAATAGGATTGGTATCAGCCCCTCTTTGTATGTTTTGTAGAATTCTGCTGGAAAGTCATCTGGTCCAGGGCTTTTTTTTTTTTTCAGGTCATTGTCTTATGATGGAGTCAATATCCTGGGTTGTTATTGATTTATTTAGTGTCTCAGTATCATCTTGTTTCAACCTTGGGAGGTTGTGTGATGTCAGAAAGTCCTCCATTTCGTTTAGGTTATCAACCTTATTTCCATAGTGTGACTAGTAATCTCTAATAATTTTTTGTATTTCTTCAGGTCAGTTGTGATTTGATCTTTTGCATTTCTTCTTGTGTGTATTTGACTTTTTCTCTCTTTTTATTGGTCATTCTGGCTGGGGGGTTCATCAGTTGTTTGTATTCTTTTAAAGAACCAGCTTTTTGTTTTGTTGATTTTTTCTATGATATTTTGTCTTCTGTGTTCCATGTTTGGACTTTTCCTTTGGTGATTTGGATTCTTCTGCTAAAATTAGGGTTTTGGTGATCTTGTCTTTCCAGTTCCCTTAGGTGATTTGTAAGGCTGTTAACCTGTGATCTTTCCATTTTCTTGACATGTGTTCATAGAGACATAAATTCCCCTCTTAGAACTGAATTCATGGTATCCCAGAGGTTTTGGTAGGATGTTTCTTCATTTTCATTTGTTTCCAGGAATCTTTTAATTTCTGTTTTGATTTCTGTTGACCCAGTAGTCATTCAGTATCATGCTGTTTAGTGTTATGTATTTATAGGTTTTGGGGGAACTTTGTGGTGTCGATATTTATTTTTTATTCCACTGTGGTCTGAGAAGGTGCGTGGCAGTATTTCGATCTTATGACATTTGTTTATGCTTGATTTATGGCCAAGGATGTGATTGCTCTTGGAATATGTTAGATGTGGTGATGAGTGAAATGTATATTTTGTGGTTGCTGGGTAGAATATTCTGTAGGTATCTACTAAGTCTATTTGGTCGAGCATCAAGTTGAGGTTCTGAGTCTCATTGTTGATTTTTTGCCTTAATGATCTTTCTGGGTTTGTTAGTGGACTGTTTAAGTCCCCAGCTATAGTAGTGTTAGAGTCAATATCATTTTTTTGTTGTTTACTTAGTAGTTGCTTTGTAAATGCTGGTGCTCCTGTGTTGGGTGAATATATGTCTAGGATGTATATTTTTTGTTGATGGATTGAACCTTTTATCTTTATGTATTGTCCTTCCATATCTTTTAAAATTTTTAATAGTTTAAGGATTGTTTTGTTTGATATTAATGTTGTAACTCCTGCCTTCCTTGGTGATCCTTTAGCCTGGAAGCTTGCTCTCCATCCTCTAACTCTGAGTCTGTGTGCATCCATTATGGTGAGATGAGTTTCCTGGATGCAGCAAATTTGAGATTCATGTTTTTTTTTATCCAGTTTGCCATTCTGTGTCTTTTCAGTGGTGCAATTATACCATTCATGTTCAGGCTGGTTATTGAAATGTGATTGTTTATCCCCATGATGAGGTTCTTACAAAGTTTTTTCTTTTTTTTTTGTTTGTTTTCTTTTAGCTTTGGGTTGATGTCTGTGTGTGTTTTCAAGTTTGTAGTCATGATGTATTTTCTGTTAATTTTGTGTTCTGCTGTTCTCTTGAGAAGTGCATGATCATTCTTTTTTTTTTTCTTTCTTCTGTGCTTAATACCTTTCTAAGCATCTCCTGTAGCTGGTCTGGAAGCTACATAACTGCTTAAGGATTAGATTCTGGGGATTTTAATTCTCCATTGCTGATGAAGCTGAGTTTGGCTGGGTAGGACATTCTTGGTTGAAATTTCTTATCTTTGAAGACTTTGACTATTGGACTCCAGTCCCTTCTAGCTCATAGTGTTTCTGTCAACAAGTCTGCTGCTATTCTGATTGGTTTTCTCTGGTAGGTAGTCTGACCTTTTTCTCTTGCTGCCTTTAGGATTTTTTTCTTTTGTGTCTACTTTTTGTGCCTACTATATATCTAGGGATTGGTCATCTCATCTGATGTCTTGCATGGGTTCTCTGTATCTCCTGTGTTTGGATGGTCACATCTCTGGTGAGGTGGGGAAAGTTTTCTTGGATAATCTCCTGGAATACTTGCTCCAAGATGTTCTCCATTTCCCTTTCTTCTTCTGGGATTCCAGTCAGGCATAGGTTCAGCTTCTTGATATAATCACACATCTCTTGGAGGCTTTGTCTTTTCTCTTTGAGTTTTCTTTCTATGTTTTTTTTTTACAGATTGGGTTAATTCCATATTTTGGTTTTTAAGTTCTGAGATTCTTTCTTTGCTTGATTAATTCTGCGTTCCATGCTTGTCATCTTATTATTTATTTCCTGGATAAACTTTTTTATGCCCCAAAATCTCTGTTACAAATTCTTTCAGTGTTGCATCTTGTTTTTCTTGAGTCTTTGTCATTCTTTCCATCCATTCCCTAATCCCTGTTGTATTCTTGGGTCAGTCCTTGGTGACTTCCATTGTTTAGATGCTGAGGTCTGATTTTTCAGACGTTTTTCTCTTTGTAACACTGAGAATTACCTGTGTTCTTCCATTGATTTTTCCTCATTTATAACAGATATCTTTCTTTTCTCTTTAGTTCTATTATTCAGTGGCAGTGGGAGAGGCTTTCACTTCTGATGTTTGCTCAGCCCTCTATTCTTCCCTGATCAGGGCTCTAAAGTTGTTCTATTTTTAGCAGGGCTGTGGGTTGGAAGCTTTGCTGTCTTATGTAGTTTTGAGAGTCAATTAAGGTGGAGGATGGGGAGCTAGGATTCAGAAACTACTTGAAAATCACAATGTTCACTGATTGTGATATGGGTTCCCTGAGACCCACTCCCCACCACCACTCTATATGATGATTCAGTGGGTATGTGTGTATACTCTCTGATGCCAAATGCATTAACATAATGAGGAGAACAGAAAAAAATGGTATGAAATAAGACAGACAAAAATTAAACAACGTAAAACATTTAAAAAAACAGAACAAGAGCGGAAGCTAGAGCAAAGAAAAAATTTAACACACACAAACACACACACACACACACACACACACACACCAAAACAAACTGGAATAACAGCAAAGCAAACAAAACAAACAACAACAACAACAACAAAAACCAGGAAAGCCAAACACACACACAACATCCAACCTGATATGAAGGGAGAAGGAAATAGAAAAAAAAGAAAAAAGAAAAAAAAGGAATTCATATTGTACCCTCACTCATATATTCACACACACATTAAACCTAAAAATAGAAGAACAGAAAAGCAAAAACATCCAAAAAAACTGAAAGGTGAACACTCAAACTTTCATGTATGCACACAAACAGAAAACAAACAAACAAAAAGAAATAAAAGAAGAAAGAAAAAAATAGAAAAAAAGGTGGTGAGGGGATTCAAATTGAACCCTCACATACACATTCATGCACAAAGGAAAAATATAAAATAATTAAAAAGCAAACCAACAGAAAACCTTCTATTATGTGATGGTTTCTGTAGTTGTTCCTTTCAGTTGCACCTCTACTGTCTCCTTCAGAGTTTCAGCCTCATTTACAATCTCCCTAGTGTCCAGCCCAGGGAAGGAGAAGGGGGTAATGGGGGTGATTGGGGCTTTAGTCCTCCCCTCCCACTCTATTATGGTCAGGGGGATCCCCTCCAGTGGAGAGGTATAGGATTGTCTCTTCTGCAGGAACTGGTGAGAAGGTGCCCCAGCCAGGCTCATCCTGGAGTGGAGTCCTCCTATCATGGCTGATGTCCAGGCTCTCAGTCATGCCCAGTCATGTGGGCCTGATGTTCAGAGGATTGTAGGGGAGGAGGGAATTGGGTCAGCCCCTGACTCATCATTGATCTCTTTGGAGGTCTTCCTTGTGCTTTTCTGGTCATGTCCCTTGTCCCAAAGCTGAATCAGGGTAGGGGGTTGGGCACCTGAGCTGAATCAGGGTAGGGGGTGGGACACCTGAGACCTTTTACAGAACACTCCCAATAATTTTACTTTCATACTTTACTGGTGAAAAGGAGTCAAATGACCAAATAACCAATCTCTGACAAAGAAATAACTGTGATTATTTTAGGGAAAATATGGCCTACTGTTGTGGCTGGGGTTTGGACCTCAAATACTTATTACCATTTATAAAAGATGATATAAACAAACCTGAAGTTGAACTAGAGTGCTAGATCCACAGTAGGAAGGGCTATGGTTGTCAAACCCACATACTGGCTTAAGATCTTGAGGAGTCTTTCTTCCTCAGTATCCTCTTTCTGTCATATGCAATACATAACCTCTCCTACTACATACACTAGTATTTTTGTAAGAACAAGGAAGAAGATTATTCTTATACCCTTTAGTATTGTTGATGGTTTGAAAATGCCTTCTTTAAAGGCCCATAACAAAATAATCTCCCTTTTTTCCTTTCACCTCAGAAACATGGCTTCCAATATTTCCCAGAATGAATGTATTTGCTCCATCTGCATGAATTGACACAGCTATTTTAGGCCCTGTCTGTGGATCTGCTGGGATGAAGTCCACAGTTTCCCTTCCTGCCCTGTATGCAGGGAACCATTATATCAAGTGAACTTTGAAACCACATTGTATTGAAGACATGGGTGTTTCTTGCTAGACAGGCAAGACTCTAAGTGGTTATCAAGCTCTGTAGAACTGGCATATGGGATACACATGAAAACAAAGAACTTCTATGAGACTGTCAAAGATCTGCTGTGCTTGCTGTGCTGTAAGTCTAAGGACCCTATGAGTCACAGGCACTGTTCCATAGACTGGACTGCAGAGGAATGCTGGGTAGGCCAGGCTGGGAGAGAAGCATGAACCTGGTGACTTGGCTATCTGAGAAACCATGAAAAAGAAAGAGAAGATACTTATTCATTCATATAGCACTCAGAGCCCTTACTTACTCAATATTATGTGCCAAGCACTAGGATAAATTATTGATGAGAAAATGTTCTCAAATTTACAGAACTTGCATTTTTATAGTTTACAACTTAGATATCATGTTGATGGTGATGATAATGCCGATCATGGTTGGAATGAAAATGCACCAGCTTTTTACCCTCTGTAATGCTGATTTTTTTTTCACATTCACTGTCCCTCTCCATTCATTGGGATAAACTTTTCTGAGGAGAATAAGAAAATGCACTATCACCATGGAATGCAATAATTAATGAATGAGAAAAATACAGGGTTTCACAGAAGCTGAACAATCTTGGAATGTTCAGGAAATGATTCTCAGATTATTTTGATAATAAAGGGCTAATTAAAATGGGAAATTCTGCCAGGCACTCATGCTTGTAACCTCAGTATTCTGGAAGTCCTCAGCAGAAGAAATGCTTGAGGCCAGGAGTTTGAGACCAGCCTCAGCAACATAATGAGACTTCATTTCTAGAAAAAAATCAAAAAATTAGCCAGGCATGGTGGTGCATTGCCTGTAGTCCTAGTTACTCAGGAGGCTGAGGCAGAAGGATTGCTTGAGCCCAGGGTTTCAAGGCTATGGTGAGCCTTGATTGTGCCAATGTGTTCTAGCCTGGTGACAGAGTGATGCCCCAAAATGGCAAAGAGGCAACAAAGAAAGAAAACTAGTTTTTTTCAGCTAGATACTAGTAAATCACATCTAGCAGCATAGTACAAGGATCATTCATTATACCCAGGATGCAAGGCTGGTTTAATGTTCACAAATGAATAAATGTAAGCCACCACATACACAAATGCAAAATCAAGAACCACATATTATCTTAACAGATGCAGAAAAGGCATTTGATTAAATGCAATATTTCTTCTGGATGAAAAACCTGAAACACCTAGGCATAAAAGGAACATTTCTCAAAAAAATAAGGGCCATCTGTGACAAACCTGCAGCCAATATCATATTTAATAGTTAGAAGTTGGAAACATTCCTCCTAAAACTGGAACAAGACAAACATGTCTACTCAAACTACTTCTATTTAATGTAGTACTGGAAGTCGAAGCCAGAGCAATCAGCGGTATCCATATAGGAAAAGACAAAGTTAAATTATTATATTTATGGTTGATATGATTCTTTACCTAGCAAGTCTGAGAGATTCTGACAGAAAATTCTTGGCCCTGATAAGCACCTTTGGAAAAGTTTCAATGCACAAAAATCAGTTACATTTCTATACATCAACTACAAGCAAGCTGAGAACCAAATCAAAAACACACTCTCATTCACAGTAACTCCCCGCCCCAACACAAATACTTTGGTATTCATCTAATCAAAGAGGTGAAAGATCTTTACAATGAGAACTACAAAACAACAACAACAACAACAACAACAATACCAAAAACACTGTTCAAAAAAATCAAAGACAGTGCAAACAAATGGGAGAATCAATATTGTCAAGATGTCCATTTTACCCAAAGCAATCTCCAGATTCAACGAAATCTCTATAAAACTACCAGCAAAATTTTTCACAGACCTAGAAAAACAAAACAAAACAAAGAACAATTCTCAAGTTCATATGAAAGCAAAAAAGAGCCTGAATAGCTAAAGGAATCCTCAGCAAAAAGAACAAAGTTGTTAGACTCACACTCCCAGACTTCAAACGTTACTACAAGACTACATTAACCAAAACAGCTTGGTACCAGTACAAAAATAGACACAGAGACCGATGAAACAGGGTAGAGAAACTGGAAATAAAACCACAGACTTTTAATCAACTCGCCCTTGACAGAGCTGACAAAAACAATCAGTGAAAAGAAACTCTATTTAGCAAATGGTGCTGGGAAAATTGGCTAGCAACATGCAGAAGAATGAAACTGGACCCCTACTTATCACCAAATACAAAAAATAACTCAAAACAGATAAAAAACTTAAATGTGAAACCTCAAACTATAAGAATCTTAGAAGAAAGCCTAGGAGCATCTGCCTGGACATTGGCCCAGGCAATGAATTCATGGTCAGGTCCTCAAAAGCAAATGCAGAAAAAAGTAAAATTGACAAGTGAGACTGTATCAAGTTAAAAAAGCTGCTGTACATCAAAAGAGACTATCAGGAGAGTAAAGAGACAACCCACAGGATGGGAAAAAATATTTGCAAACTACGCATCTGACACAGGCCAGATATTCAGAATTTATAAGGAACTGAAATGAATCGACAGGAAAAAAACAAATAACCCCATTAAAAAGTGAGCAAGGGATAAGAAAAGACACTTCTCGAAGAAAAACATCCAAGCAGCCAACAACATATGAACAAATGCTCAGCATCACGAATCATCAGATAAATGTAAATCAAACTGCAATGAAATATCATTTCACACTGGTCAGGATAACTATTATTATTATTATTATTTTTTTTTTTAGGAACTCACCAAAGAATAAATTCCTTTACTGTAGTGAAATTTACTTCCAGTTGTTCGGTGTCAGTCTGTAAAAATGGTGACATTAATTATTTATCCTTTTTATTTGTTTTCTATCCACTAGAAGTGTTTGAGTGGTTAGCATATAAAATTTGTCTCCATAAATACTTCACCCTTTTCAATACTATGACTAAAGAACACAACTAAATTCTAATGGTGAATATATGGTAAATTCTAAACATAATAAAATAGCTATAAGTTAGTATAAATTCTGAGCATGCTAAAATAATATGTAAAACTAAGTTTATGTCTGATAATTAATATGTAATTCTAAGTTTACATCTGAGTGTAAATTAATGGCTCTAGAATGCATTTTTAAACTTTATTTTATTTTAAAGATGTGGGGTACAAGTCAGGATTAGGTACATAAGTAACGTATGTGCTGGGGAAGTTTGGGTCTCCAACTGGTCCTCACTTCCCCTAGTTTGGAATCAAGTATGTTTTGTGTTGCTATATCCTCCCTTTACTTCCTCCCTCCCCTTGCAGTGTCCCATGACTGCCAGCCCCTTCCTTGTGCTTTTGCGATTAATGTTCAGATACCACTTATGAATGAGATTATGTGGTATATGGTTCTTTGTTTCTGTGATAAATTGATAAGAATGATTGTCTCCAGTTCCATCCAATTTGCTGAGAAGCCCATGATTTTGTCCTTCTTTATAGCTGTGTAATATTCTGTCTTGTATATGTACCACATTTTCTTGATCCAGTCTACTTTCTATGGGCATAAGGATTCATTCCATGATTTTGCTATTGTGAATAGCATGACTATAAACAGCGTGTGTGTGTCTTTTTTGTAGAACGATTTATGTTCTACAAAAAAGAAGAGGGATTGCTGGATTGTATGGAAAGTCAATTTCTAGTTCTTTTAGAAATGCCACACTATTTTCCATAGAGGTTGGACTAGTTTGCACTCCCACCAATAGTGTAGAAGTGTCCCCTTTTCTCTTCACTTTTGCCAGCATCCATTGTTTTTTTTTTTTTAATTGATGAATGATGGCCGTCCTTACTGGGGTAAGATGGGATCTCAGTGTAGTTTTGTTTTGCATCTCTTTGATGATTAGTGAGGCTGAGCATTTTTTCATGTAACTGCTGGCTGCTCATAAGTCTTCTTTTAAGAAGTGTTTATTTATGTTGTCTGAGGATGGTCATTATTAAAAAGTCAAAAAGCAACAGGTGTTGGTGAGGGCAGAGAAAAGGAAATACTTCTGTAAGGTTGGTAGGAATATAAGATAGTTCAAACTTTATGGAAAGCAGAATGGAGTTTAATCAAAGAACTAAAAATGGATCTACTATTCAACCCAGCAATCCTGCTTCTGGGAATATACACTAAGGATCATAACTCACTCTACCAAAAGACACCTGCACTCATATGTTTATTGCAGCACTATTCACGATAGCAGAAACATGAAACCAACCCAGATGCCCACTGAATATGGACTGGATAAAGAAAATGTGGCACGTATACACTGTGGAATAAAGAAGAACAAAATTATGCCCTTTGCCGCAACATGGATGCAGCTGCAGACCTACATTCTAAGTGAAATATCACACACACAAACAAAAAAGCTGAATAATGCATGTTCTCACTCATAAGTGGGCACAAAACATTGGGCACACACGAGCACAAGGATAAGAACAACAGACTCTGTGTACTGCTAAAGGAAAAGAGAAAAGAAATGCAAGGCCACCCATAGGGCACCATACTTACTACTTGAAGGAGGGAAGGCACAGTCGGTTGAACACCACTAACACTAAAGAGGCAAAATTAAATGACATATACATTATCAAAGAAGTAAAGATTTCCTGATGAAACATAAAAACAAACAGTATAAGACATTGTTAACCACTAAGAAAGGAATCAAATAGGGCCGTGTGACAAAGAGATATGTTATCACCATAATCATTTATATTATAAATCATTCTGATGCTTTAATAGTGATATTCTTAAGGAATAACCTACAGTATTTTTTTTTAATATAGCAAGTACCTACAGTGTCTAAATAACCGTTTTAGGCCAATGTGGAAATGAACAAAAGAAACATTTCTTTGCAAACAAGATGCCATTTACGTTGTGGGTGGAGATAGACAGTCAAGAAGTCAAAATATAAAATTGAAAGTGGGATCCACTGTAGTAAAAATCTTAGAAAAAATAGCAGGACAGGGAAATAAGAGAAGTATTTTTGACAGACAAATTTAAATATGGTGGTGAGATAATATATAGTATGGAAGATCATATTTAGTCAGACATCTAAATGAAGCTAGAACCTATGGCAGGTGGCTATTTGAGGAAATAGCTTTTTAGGAAGACATAACTAAATCCCACATATCTCAAATTAAATTTATTATTTCCCTACACCACGCTTGCATGTCTTTATTTTTTTGACTCAGAGTCTTACTCTGTCACCCAGGCTGGAGTGCAGTGGCACACTCACGGCCACCACAACCTTGACTTGCTGGGTTCAGATGATCCTTCTGCCTCCCTTTCAAGTAGCTGGAACTACAGACAGGCACAACCATGCCTTGCTAATTTTTAGATTTATTGTAGAAACGAAGTCTCACCAATTGCCCAGGTTTGTCTTGAACCCCTGGGTTCAGGCAATCCTCTTGCCTCTACCTCCCAAAGTGCTGGGATTACAGGCATGAGCCACTGTGCTTGTCTATGCTTGCATTTCAGTTTCCATTATGAAGGCTCGAATATGAGGCGAATCAGTGAGAGTAGAGAAATATAAAGCCAGACTTAGACATTGAAAAGTATTTATTTATGAAAAGTGTAGTCTCATCATAAGTACAGTGTGTTACGAATGGTAGGTGGATGAAACTCCATATAAAATGTATTTGGAATAGTGAAATGAAATAGACCAGTGTACACGGAGACAAGGAAACATGTTCTACTGCCTTAGCCCAGGGCCTGGGCAACACTTCCACCTTCCACTGCTTGTTTTTAGAGTTAAGAGGAGGAGAGAATGTTCTGAACAGTGACCATCCAAGAGTCAGAGTCCTTCTGCATCTACTGATCTCTCACTTCCCTTCTCCCAGAATTCCCCTGGCCAACCCCTCCTCCATTTGACTGGCTCTGTGCACTGATGTTGGAGTTAGGAAACTTTGGGGGCTTGTGGTTGCTCAATGTTTACACCTCACTTTACCCATACCCAACCCGGTGAACCCAGGCACTGCCCAGCCTGGTCTCCTGTTCCTGGTGAGTTCTTGCCCTCTGTCCTATCCATCTCCTGTCCTATCCCTGGTGATCTAACTCAAGGAAAATCCTGGCTATCTGAGGCAAAGGAATTTTGGCTTGCAGTGGCTGAGCTTCTCTCAGATATAAAGGGAAACCCTGAAGTTTAGGGTTTCATTCTTCCTTTCTTTCTGTCTTCCTGGCAGTTCCTGCTATTCTTTGGAACCTTGCTGTGTCTCTCATTCAGCTAAGACTGTAGCTGGGCTCAACCGTCTCTATGTAGCCAAGGCCATTCTTCAAGGCCATTCTTGTCTGCACAAGGTCTGAGCTGCTTCTCCAGAATCTCCATGGTTTTCCATGACTACTTGAAGCATATCTGGAGCCAATGGTAATTAGAGGATTTTCTTTTTTTTTTTTTTTTTTTTTGAGTTGGAGTCTCACTCTGTTGCCCAGACTGGAGTGCAGTGGCCGCTCCCGGCCACCGCAGCCTCGACCTGCTGGGCTCCGGCGATCCTTCCACCTCAGCCTTCCAAGTAGCCGGAATTACAGGCATGCGCTACCACGCCCGGCTGATTTTTTGATTTATTGTAGAGATGAGGTCTCGCTGCCCAGGCGGGTCTCGAACCCACGGGCTCAGGCAATCCACTCACCTCAGCCTCCCAAAGGCGCGGGATTACAGGCTGAGCCACCGAGCCCGGCTAGAGGATTTTCTTAAGGGTCTAACATGGCATTTTAGTCCAGCACACAGGCAATGGAATAAATGAATCTAAACATAATCCTGTCATCATTACCTTCTCAAATAGAAATAATCTTCAGTTTATCTGAGTACAACATCTCACACTACCCAGTCCAGATGGTTCCTCAACTGGGTATTCCTGGCATTTTTCTTCTGTACCCCTTGAGCTGGGTTGGGAAGAATCAGGAGATACAGGAGAGAATCCTGTGCTCTGCTGTTGGCCCTTGGAAGACTTGATCTGGAGCTTGAAGAGCAGGAGAAATCTTCATTCTGGATGGAAGGCTGACAGTGTATTTTGATTAAATTCCTACATTCAAATACAAAAATAAGTCAATAAATAATAAAAAGCACTACTTGCATGAAAAATGTAATTAAATAAACCTCAGGCAAAATATTTAAAAGTTCTCAAAATTGTTTTCTAAAATCATTAAATGCTACAATCCTATAGCTTTTTACAAGCTAAAGCTAAAAGTCCTTGATACACCAAAATTTTGATGTAAGTTCATCACTTGGGGGTTCACCTGTTATAAAATCAGTGACTATTGATGAGATGGTGTTTGTATAGGTTTGTTTATAGAGATTAACCAGGGTGTTAACTCAATTCCTTGGAATAAACCTAATCATGTATATTAACACCCACCTAAGAACCCGTGAAATGCAATCACTTGGCAGAATGGGTGTGGTCTTCAGAGAGTCATATAAGGACACTCCAGGAGCTGAGCTTATTCTTCTCCAAAACCCATAGAGTGGCTTTGGAACTGGCTGTGGAGACTTCTGAAAGCTACCTCCACCACACTGTGAGGCTGTGATCCCTGAGCTGACCTCATCTTATTACTTGTCCAGTAAGCATCGGTGAGGACGTAGACCTATTTCTTAGGTGAGTACACATTTTGTAGAAAATATACCCCCACTGCAAACTGGAGTTTGTTTGGTTTTTTAATGAAGTGATCTCATTTTCCTGAGTTGTAAACTGACTCCACTTCTTTTGGAATTAATTTGATGCTTAATCTATTAATTGATGTGTTTTTCTGTTTTTTGGTATAATGTAGAAGTTGTTTTCAGATGTGTTGTAACTTTTTACTTACAAGTAGATTTATTGAATTATAGATTGTATTAATGTGTTAGGAGTATTTTATTCCATTTGTATAAGTATATTCTACTCTGAAAGTAGAAAAGTGTATACATTGGATAAAATATCTGGCTATACATAAGAAGATAATGCATTGAAGGATTTGGGCAAAAATTTGTTTTTGAGTGTTTGTAAATGCCTCTTCATAAATGATGCTGGGGTGGCTGTGAGCATGCTACTGCACTCCAGCCTGGGTGACGAAATGAGACTCTGACTCAAAAAACAAACAAAGAAACAAACAACAACAAAACCATTGTTTGATCTGCCCATTTTATCTTGGAGAGCAAGACTAGCTCTTTTAATTGTGGTCAAAAGTCTGAACCCTGCTTCAACACTTACAAGCAGAGTGCTTTTGGAGAAGTCACGATAGGATTGTTGTTGGAATTACATGAAATAATGAAGGTAGAAGAGCTCAGTTGCTGCCCTTCCCTAAACCAATCACTCACAAGTAACCATGTAATTTATTTTCAGATTGGTCTACAGACTGGTAAAATTATTGAAGCCCAAGCATTTGGGGGGAAACTAACACCTAAAGAAATCTGACATCCTCTAGTATAGGAAAAAAAAAAATGTTTGGGGAAAGAGAACCTGTATTGATTAGACTAGCAACACATTTTTCTACAGGACTTGATCTCTCTTTGTGCCTCAGTTTTCCATTTCTGTCATTTGCAAGTTTAGTCCAACCCACTCTAGATTAATGAATATTATTGAATCACAACCTGATTCAAATTTGCTTAGAACTTTGTCTCTCTGGGGCAGAAGATTAAATTATTCTGAATTTCTTTCCTCAGAAAAAAATGGACCCAGACATCCTACACTCCTTCCAGAAAGAGCTCACCTGTCTTATCTGCCTGAACTACCTGGTAGACCCAGTCACTATCGGCTGTGGGCACAGCTTCTGTAGGCCCTGTCTCTACCTTTCCTGGGACAAAGCTCAAACTCCTGCCCACTGTCCTGCCTGCAGGGAGCCATCACAGCAGAAGGACTTCAAAACCAATATTATTCTCAAGAGTTTGGTGTCTATCGCCAGAAAAGCCAGCCTCTGGCAATTCCTGAGCTCTGAGGAACAAATGTGTGGGACCCACAAGGAGACCAAGAAGATGTTCTGTGAAGTGGACAAGAGCCTGCTCTGTTCACTCTGCTCTAAGTCTCAGGAGCACAGGACTCACAGACACTGTCCCATTGAAGGGGCAGCTGAGGAACAGCGGGTAAGTGATACCTCTTAGAGCAGATTGAAAACTGGAGGGTAGTAGAGTTAAAGAGATTACGAGGTAGATGAGAATGGTAATGATCAACCCATTCTCTACCGAATGTCATGTACTAGGAATCAATAATAGAATTGTTAATACAGTGAGGCACAGTGGCTCATGCCTATAATCTCAGCACTTTGGGAGGCTGAGGCTGCAGTATTATTTGAGTCCAGGAGTTTGAGACAAGCCTGGGTGACACAGTAAAATTTCATCCCTACAAAAAACTGAAAAAAATAACTGGAATGATTGTGGATTCCTATAGTCTCAGATATGCAGAAAGCTATGAGGGAAGTGCCACTTGAGTCCAGGAGGTCAGGGCTGCAATGAGCCAGAATCATCATTGCACTCCAGCCTGGGAGTCAGAGTGAGACCCTGTATTAAAAAATTATGAATACAATACACAGAAATCCCTGCCTATGAAACTTACAGTCAAAGGGAATTTGATTAAGGTAAGAGTCAGTATTATTTAGACTATATGATATAATGCTCAAGGCACTGTAAGGCTACCAAAATTGCAAGTGTATGGAGACTTATTTCGGAAAAACATGAAATAATACTGCACAAGTAAGAAGGAGAATAGTACCCTACAACAGCAGGGGACTAGCATGTGTAGACTCAAGTTCTGAAGCAGTATGTTTACCTGAAAATTAGCCAGGTTACACGAAATTCTTCACTTGTCAGTTTTCTAAATTCTTCTACATCCTGAAATCTCTCAGCATTGATCATTGTTGATTGAATATAAGAAGTAAAACATTCTGACTGTCCTACTCTCCAAAATGTGCCTCTGTACATTAGTCATGGTCTGAAATCTATGTCGTTTCCTTTTCTGGTGCTAAGATTCAATGTTGTTTTGTAGGAAAAGCTCTTAAAGCAAATGAGGTCTTTATGGAAAAAGATCCAAGAAAATCAGAAAAACCTGAATGAGGAGAGCAGGATAATCCTCCTGTGGATGGTAAGTATGAGAACTTGCTACCTCAGAACCAGCTTGAGACAGACAAGCTAGAAACATTTTCCTTTAGAACTTGAACTGAACTTCCCCTATGGCATGATATTATATGATACGTTAATTCATAGACAAAAAGCCATCTTACTTTTAATATAGTGGTGGCTCACGTGTTCGGGAAATATTCCTCAGGCTCAAAATCAATTTGAATTCTGAGGAACATGTAGGAGTGTAAAATCCATGGATATTTCAGGAAGATATTCTGCATCTTTAAGGATCTTTATAGATGAATCCTATAAATTAGAGGGTATAGAATTAGGAACTGAAAGCACTTCATAATGTTGAATACAATGATGTCCAGGGCAAAGAAAGTGGAGTGTGAACAGTGATTTAAAAAGTGTGTCTGTGAAGTCTGTGGAACTAGACAATGATTGGCTCATGTGGGTGAAATTTAATATGAGGAAAAGAAGCAAAGAAAAAAGACTGAGGGGAGTGAGAGAATGAATAGATAAATACTGGGTAGAGATGAACAATGGATGAGGATTAATGTTCTTAGAATGGTGGGACAGTAGAGAACCTGTGATTAGATAGCAGGAAAATAGAAATCAGAGGGATAGAAGTCATTCTGAGGACTTGGAGTTAAACGTTTTTCTAAGATCCTTTTTTTGTGTTGGTTACCAATCCTGAATATAATATGTGGATATTTCTACTAAATATTTAGACTGGTAACGAAGGAGATTTGAGATGAGATACTAAATTTAGTAACAAATATCATAAATGTTACATGTAATGATTTACAGTAATAGATTTGAATTGTTTTCAAGTGATATTTCAGATTTGAGAGGATATGTATTTAAAATTAAATCTGAAAGGCTTTTCTTCAGATGTTCATGAATACATGGATAAGATGAGTGTCAAGGGTAGGGCTTGTATAGTTCTTACTGTTCATAAAGAATGGGAAATAAATGAAGGAAAGCAGAATTAATTTGTGGATTTGGAGATGTGGAAGGACATGCAGTAGGGTGTATGTAGGGGATGGTTAGAGGATGTGAGTCAGAGAAGTGGATGAAGTTTTCACATAAGAGTAGGGAGTCGGCCTGGACATTGACCTAGAAACCCATGTTCCTGCAGTGCTACGTGTTCCTAAGGGCAGAGATGATCAAGGATGAGTACAGGAAGCTGCATCCAGTTCTCCATGAGGAAGAAAAACAACATTTAGAGAGAATAAAAAAGGAACGCCATGAGATTTTTCAACAACTCAAAAGAAATAAAGTCAAAATGAAGCAAAAGAGGAAACATCTTAAAGAAATGTATGAAGAACTCATGGAAATGAGCCACAAACCAGATGTGGAGCTGCTCCAGGTAGGGATATAGGACCAGCCCTAATGATTTGTACCACTCACATTCACATGTTGGTCCACCATTATTTACTTGGTACCAAATACACACTTCATTATCTCCTGCATCAACAGTGGAAAATGTTTCCACCTGGGAAGAGTAGGGATCGATGGTAACTTCTAATTTATTTGTAAATGCAAAGTTTTATGGAATTTTGATGTGGGTTTGCAGGGACTATTTCTTTCTAAATTTCCCTTCACCCATTTCATTTCTCTAAAAACATAATAGTGACTTATTCATGAAAATTCAGTTTCTGTCTCCATTGAGCAATAAATAGAAATTTGGGAAATACTGATATTTACTTTCTCATCACGTTTGGAATCCTGGCTTTGAAATGCCCTCAATTTGAGGCATAGTGGCTGCCTTTGGGAGAAGCTATGGATAAGATCACCTTGAAGATAGCTGGTGATTTGCAGCAATGCACAGTCACTGCCCTCATCTTTCTCTTGATTCACTCTCATAGCTGTGAATTTATTAAAAATTTAGATTATGTTCATGTTTTCATTCTTAGGGATAAAAGTACATATACAAGGTAATGGTATTTGGTACTTTTCCAAACACTCCCAAACCAGAGACTGAATAGGAGAATAGAAAAATTCTAAATAAGTCTAAACTTTGCCTTTCTTTGTTTTTTCAACCTTTACAGGATGTGGGAGACATACTTACAAGGTACGTTTGTCCTGCAATGCAACCTGGAGAACCAAGAGGCCTAAGAAAAAGATCTAGTTATTTTGAACAAACTGGAAGCAATTTATTATCATCGGCACAAATGTGTGTGTGCATTAATGTGTGTTACATTGAATATGTTTTCCTATACCCCTTCATCAAAAATTAGTGTTTTCATGTTTTGTTTTGTTTTTTCTGTGTGACTCAGGAGGTTGTGTGTTGAAGGGCCAAATACAGAAGTTGCTAGAAGACAGTTTTCAGGATTCAGGATTCAGAATCAAACATGTAGAAAGAAATAAAGTACTTGTGGCAGATAGTAGTTAAGAGGCAAGTACTCTTCAGAGGCGGGGGAAACAGGAGTCTAGTAGGAAAGATTTACTATGAGAGCCACAACTCTGTCCTAGGATTGTGGAGGTGTACTACACTTAAGAAAAGGGCTTTGATGAAGCATTTTTGGTTGGAGTCTATCATTTCTTAAATGAAGACACCAGAGAGATTAGATGACAGAACCTGCCTTCCTTCCTGCAGGAGTGAGTCCGTGCTGCTGCACATGCCCCAGCCTGTGGACGCAGCACTCAGTGCAGGGCCCATCACTGGACTGGTGGACAGGCTCAACTGCTTTCGAGGTGAGTGACAACCCACTGGGGGCCACCATGCTGTGTCTTCAATAATGGTTCCCTAAGGGCAAGCTTTCCCTCTGTGATGATCTTTCATTTAGGAGAGAACCTGACCAGGCATTTATAGTCCCGGCAGCACTATCATCATACAGACAAAATTAAATAAAGGTTGTTAATCTTAATGTGGTCCAGCCTGTAATAAATTACTAAGAAAAAGAAAACACAGCTGGGATCTTTGGGACTTGGTCATATTTTAATGATGTGAAGTCTAAATGATAAAATTTTTAAAATACTTGAGAAATTTTATATAGCTAAATGTAAAACCCAGCAAAAAGTATGAACAAAAACAATTACTTAGTTGGTGAGCCTTCATATAGAGCTCCATGATAGACCACAGCTAATCCATCAGTAAAAGAAGACTGTGCCCGAATCAGACAAAAGCAGGCAATGCTTAGAAGGAAACCATTTTTAAGAAGCCATGTTTAAATTTATCTTCATAATTAAGGAAAGATTATATTATCCCTGGCAAAGTGGTAACCTTTCATTTAGGTCTAAGAATGGCTCCCCACTGCCTCCCAGCCCCAGGAGAGAGGGGCACTGGAGGTGGTTTGTTTTGCTATGGACTTGGCTGCGATGCACAGGTTTCCAGTTGCTCTGCTGTCATAAAAAATAAACAAAGTAGGCACAACCTCCCCCCTCCCCTTTATAATTTCTGAATTTTAGGAACTCTCATCATTGTGTGGTTGGGTACATATCCTGGCAACCCTTGAACCCATTATTTTTCTAGTCAGAATTTCCCTTCTGATCCTGACCATTTTTAGTGAGACTCTAGGTAACCTTTCTTCTCACACAGAAATTTAAAAACAGGTTTTGATTGAATACTCTCCTCTTTCCCCAGTGGAGATTTCCTTCCATAATGAAATAACGAATCACAATATCAGGCTGTTTGATGATGTGAGAAGCTTCCTGTTTAGACCTGATCATGAAGATGGATCTCTGAATTCCGACAGATCTGACTATTCCGCTGCATGGGGAGCCCCGGGCTTCACCTCTGGGAAACACTACTGGGAGCTGGATGTTGATGACTCTTGGGACTGGGCTCTGGGAGTCTGTAAGGATTCTGGGATAAGCAATCCTGGCACAATACTTGAATCTGAGGACGTATTTCTCCTTTTATGTGTAAAGGAGGGTAATCATTACAGTCTCTTAACCACCTCCCCGATGTGTCCCCACTACGTAGAGAAACCTCTGGGTCGGGTTGGTGTGTTTCTTGATTTTGAGAGTAGAAGTGTGAGTTTTTTGAATGTTGCCAAGAGTTCCCTCATATGGAGGTACCCTGCTGGCTCTTTCAACTCCCCGGTCAGGCCATTTTTTTACACTAGACACAGATGAACAGGGATAAGCCAGGAACCTGCCTGTGTGTCTTGGGACTCTATACCAGGGAGCCCTTCTCAGTTAAAGCAAAGCAATATTTTACTGTCTTAAGTTTTTTCTACTTTATTGTAACTTCATTTTATTGCTATTAAATAAGAAATATTGTGAAATGAAAACATTTTGGTTCACTGTATTTAAATTATGATTATGTGTTATATTGTGGGTTCATTTTGTTTTATGAGTTTACCCAATGGAGTTCTGAAAACTTGTGGTGTGCTATTCTGTCTTAATGGTCTAACATAGGAACACAGTTTGCCTATCATGGACAGACTTGGTTTTCTACAGTGCACATGTCAGGCTGAGATGATCCCTTCCTGGTGATTTGTTAAATCCTACACGTCTATTCATCTTTAGGGGGAAGACTCTATTACACACAGATATCTCTATTGATTCATAGGACCAGAATAGACATTTCTTTACAGTCATATGTTTTATAAGGACAGAAATATGTTTGTTTCTATTACAATATGGTTTGAAAAGTTTCCTGCTACTGACAGAAGTGTTAATAATAAATGTATAAAACATTAAACAGTCTTCTGAAATAAAGGGGTCCCACTTGGAGTGGAAATACTGAGGACAATGTGGACTCTGAGATGACCAGCCTGGCAGAATCTCAAAATCTGGGTCCAGCTCCAGCAACATCAGTATCACCTGGAACTTGCAGGAAAAAGAAATTCTTGAGTCACACCCAAGACCTACTGGATCAAAAACTGTGACAAGGGGCCTACAATCTGCAGTTAACAAATCCCCCAGATGAATTTTATGAATGCTAACAGCTGAGAAACACTGATTTTAGCTGACTTACAAATGAAAAGTCTCCATATATTTCTTATACCGGAGAAGCAAAGTATCACTAGACTCCATTTGATTCAATAGAGATGATTATGGGTTTTTTAGTAAAAAATGTATAATAGAAAGATTAAGATCTTAAGTAGAATGTGATTCTAAGTACAATCATGGAAAATCAGTCATTTTGGTAATAGATTATTTTCATAAATGTGCTCACAGTATTGTTGTTGTTTTTGGGTTTTTTTTGAGTAATTTTATTACTACAATAGAGGAAAAAAATCTTCATTTGGAAAATGCAGACAATAGTCAGTAAATAATCCAGATGTAAGTAGGCAAAAAAATTAATGAGTTCTTCAAACTTGAAAGACTAGACAGAAATAAAAATTAATGGGTTCAATTCACTTTTTGGAATATTCAAAACATTGCAGTCAGATGTGCAGTTCTGCTCTTTCTGGACATTTAAATCATCAGGAATATAATATGAGAAAATTCCAAGGGTTCACTTCATTCATTTAACCTCATACCTAATATGGATGTCAACAGAATTAGAGTAGTGTTTTCTCAGGATTTAGCTATCAAATATATATTATGATATCCAGAGCAGATGTTATAGACTCTAAACTGCAACAATTAAGCCTTTGACCATTGGCCCAGCAATAAAGAAGAAAGACTCCAGAAATCAAGGGCAAGGCTCAGACTCAATGTATAATGACAAAGCAGGCAGGCATTGCAAATAAGTGTCAAAATGATATTTTTCCAAGTAAATATACTCTGATATTTACTCAATATGACCTATAAATATTAATTTCAATTGCATTAAAACTTCAGTGTTAAAAACAGATTCATTATTTTTTGAAGAGTGAATATTAGGAGGCAATGATGTTTCATGGTGGTCAGGTCTATGCAAAGCTACCCCTAGTCCGAGAAAGCTGAAAGACTTAAGAAAGAGGCTGGTGTATCCAGTTTCTTTAAAAGAAACATTTAATAAGCACTTACAAATAAAGCCATATCTGTCTGGGGCAACTGGGAGACGGGATGGTGGATGCCTGCATTATTACCCTCCAGAAACAGGGTTTATACACCCATCATAGGGAAGGGGTGATTCCGAGGGATTTGTAGGACAATTGAAGTGTGGTAACATCAACGTTTGACCTAAAGGCAGTACTTACATGAATTAGTTACTCTTTATAAGGAACAATAGAAAAATGAAAATCTTAGAGACCTTCCCTGAACAGGGGTTAAACAGAAATCAACAGGGATGATGAGCATCCAAGTTCAAATTGCTTTAGCTGCCACACATGATTTTTTTTTTTGGGGGGGGGGGGTTTAAAATGAGTTCTCACTGTGTTGTCTCCAGACTAACCTCAAACTTCTGGGCTGAAGAAATCCTCAATCCTCACCCTCTGGAGTAGCTGGAATTAAAGGCACATGCCAATGTGCTGGACTAAGAGACTGTCTTGTTAATTGTGTATTAGAAAATGGATTTTAATTTTTTAAAAAAGGTTAAAGTAGAGAGAGCGCCAATATGAACCTGGGAATCTCCAGGCAAGGCAAGTCATAATTGACCTTAGTGGCTGTTGTCCTGGAGCTTCTAGCTTTCCTGCCTCGGTCCCTCAACGATGACCCAGAGTGAGTTCACTTTCCACTCAGTACTCTCTGCCATGGAGGTATGACTGAGTGTGGCACTCATCCTGCACCCAATCTTCATAGAGGTCCACTCCTCACAGCAATACAAGGACTTACAGCCTGGTTGTCAGAAACTCAGAAAGGATCCCTTAACTCAACACCACTGAAACCTGGTTTATATAATTTATTTAACATAACTACTTAGTAAAGACCAATGTTGTAAATGTTTGCCTGAAGAGGAGGAAAAATGAGAAATAGCGATAGCAATGGAGGATTAAAAAACTTTTTGAAGTCCGGCTTGGTGGCTCAGCCTGTAATCCCGCGCCTTTGAGAGGCTGAGGTGAGTGGATTGCCTGAGCCTGTGGGTTCGAGACCCGCCTGGGCAGCGAGACCTCATCCCTACAATAAACTAAAAATCAGCTGGGTGTGGTAGCGCATGCCTGTAATTCCAGCCACTTGGAAGGCTGAAGCAGCGGAAGGATCGCCAGAGCCCAGCAGGCGAGGCTGTGGTGGCTGGGAGCGGCCACTGCACTCCAGTCTGGGTGATCAAGTGAGACTTCAACTCAAAAAAACCCCAAAAACCAAAACCAAAACAACAACAAAAACAACTCTTTGAAGTGATGGATGTGAACACTAACTTGATTTTGCTGATAGCTTTGCAGGTACATACCTATACCAAACGTATCAAACTGTATATTTTAAGAATGTGGAATTTATTTTATATCATGAATGCCTCAAAAACAATAATAATGAAGAGCATATTTTGTGCAGTGGGAGAACAGAAAATTATGTAAATAAAACTACAGAATTAATAGACCTTCAAATGTCAAAGGTGATGGAATGTTAGTGGAAACAGTTCCCAGGAAAACCTAGAAGCCTGATAATCCTGAGATCTGGTGGATGCCCCTGAAGGTGTTGGCTTCCAAGATTTCTCAGGATACACAAAGATAGAAGAGTTGGCCCATCCTTCCTATTGAAGCTCGAACTGCTGTGGAAAGAGCCACTACAGAGGTGTCTCTCTTGAAAGTCAACAGGCAATGCCCTCCAGTTCCACCCCTTCCAGCCCTCCTGGCTTCCTTAAATCTTTGCAAAACTCAACCAGGAGGACATTGGGCCTGAATGAGAGTAAAATACTATACCCCAAATAAGCTGGGGAAATTAACTACCATGTACTTGCAAAGGCTGTGTGAGTGTCCCCTAACGACTAGATTTTGAGGATGCTTAATCAAGGATACCACAAGGTAAAACGGAATGAAGGAGAGTTTACTGGCTTGGAGACACTTTCTCCAGATGCGCTATGAAATAGCCGGGCAAGGACATCAAGGGAAAAGGCACACTTGCTGATTGCCGGCCCCAATTGTCCTGAAAAAAATTAGTAATCTATACTAAGCATCATTGAAATGACTGATTTGCTGTGTCAGATGGTTCAGAATAGGATTCAAAGGAAAGTAGCATTATGCATAATGGACCAATATATTATGAGGCATGACCATAGTATACATCACTATGGGGTTATGTTTTCCAGGAATTACAAGGGGGCACGCTATTCACCAAGGTCGTTAGGAATGTGCTGCTGAGAGGGAAATGGCATCAGTAAGAAATCAGTGGAAGCTATCCTCTCCAGGCATGGGCTGGATGATAGAAGTGTTTCCGGAGCTTGGCCATCAATAGCAAGCAGGGTGATTTGGACTTTGGCATTTAACCTTCAGGTGCCAGCAGACTGCAATTTTTGTAATCACTAACAAATGTTAATCAGCAACCAAGAGGGCTTAACTCACATGGAAACAGGGAATTGTGGAGATGTTCAATGAAGCAAACAATATTCTTGCCGGGGGCCAGGGGGTGGGGTGATAGATGAAGAACCTATTTGCCTGCATATATAGCTCAAATTCACACAGAGGGTAAGTGTTCATTGATAACTCTATCCTGAGACATAATCATTACGTCATGTTAGAGTGGAAACATATTAGTGTCAGGTAAAAATCCCGATTCTTATTAAAAAGTCAGTGTATAGAGAGCCCTTTGGGTCTGTAGCCCTACCTAGTGGTCATTTTCATGACCACAGAATAGATACTATAAACATAAACATATCACTCACAGTCTAAAAAAGAATGCCACCTGCTCTGTGGGGTACCTCAGTTGGGATGCTGCCTTTCCATGTAGCTGTTCAGGCTTCCTCACAGCATGGTAGGTAGGTCCAGAAACAAACATCCCAAGAGAGTCAAGAGACAGTTATACTACCCTTATGCTACAGAGAATAGCCTCAGCTGTGTAGTCACAGCCTACACAGATTCAAGGGAATAGAACACTCTCAACAGCAGCAGTGTTGCAGTTACATTGTAGGAAGAGAATGTGAGATGGGATATATTGTTGTAGCTTCTCTTTTGCAGGGACTGTGGGAAGAAGAGAACCCACCATGCCTAATAAGCATAACTTAGGGATCTAGATCCAGAGTGAAAGTCCCATCAAAAGCAGGATCTAATGAGCTCCTCATGCATCTGTCATTCCAGTTTCCAGTCCCATCAAAAGCCCTCAAATGTGCCATGCAATTGAAAAGGTACACATTCTTTGGGGGTTTTCTTCAAAGTTTTAGGGTCATCTGGACAATCATTATGAAAAAAACACGGTAAAACTGTTGAGAAAGAAACACACTATACTGGAGCAGAGAGAAGAGAGTTTTCCACCTCCTGAAAGATGACCAGGAGCAGACTTAGTAATTCAAGGTTGGTGGGAAGAAAAGGGTCAGTACATATTCTTGGCTAGAATTTCCTTCTGATGTCTGTAGTTAGATGTAAATCATTTACATGAGTCTTCTGAATGTCTGGTACTTCCCAAGATTTCTTGATGCTAAGGATCATTGACTGGGATTATCTACATGAATACATTTGAAAGGAGGGTGAGGAAGTCTTTCCCCTACAAGTCAAAGGTTCAGAACCCACAGTTGAGTCATTCACTGAATCTTACTGTAAGTATGGACTGAAGGGAGAGAAACATTGGTTTTACCCTGAGACAAAGGCCTACTCATTTGGTGACGTGCATTTACTAAAATCTAATATCTATTAACATTCTGCCATGAAGGGAATAGTCCTTGTCCTGGTGACAGGCCTCTAACTCTGTGGTCATATGTCCCACCACTGTGGCCTTAGTGCACAAAAATGCCTGCCAGAGTCACTCTAAAATCCTCCTTCTTCTCACTCAGTCCTCTGGCCCAGGTCTCAGAACACAGTCTGTCTCCAACCACATTCCAGGACTTTTCCCATGCTCTTCACATTCACAACATAAGAAAAGCTAACCATCCAAACATTCCAGAAGGAGAAAGAGAGGATGTTTAGTTTTTTGTTTGTTTTGTTTGAAACCCAGCAATACAAGTGCAGGATCCTAAAAAAGAAGCAGGAAGCACAGATGAGGCTTCCTAAAATGTTCGGTCAGATCCCTGTGACATCTAATAGGACAAAGGGTAGTAAGGGTTACATCAAAGAAAGAAACAGAAAATTCAAGTTCACATAAAGAAAAGGAGATGAGAACAGGGCAAGAGGGACATCAAAAACAGAGGGAATCTTAGAGAAAGTGGTCCAAAAAAAGACGTAGTCATAAAGAAATTGGCAAAGAGGTGATCCTGTGGGCAGATATGGGGAGAGACAGGTTCAAATAATGTCTGATACAAAGTGAATCTCTCTTAGTTTAATGGAATGCACAAGTGAATGCAAGGAAAAAATAAGCCTTGGCAAACAGCAGCAAAGGTGTAGAGAATATGGGACACTGACAAAGGTGACACCAGGCAAAACACCCTGCACTGTACATTTCAAAATGATGCTTCAGGGTCAACATTTCAAGGAACTGGAAAGGAGTTGGAGTTACTGCTGTTTATCAGTACCAAAATAAAAAAGACAGCATAGAGTAATAGTGCATTGTGTAAAGAGCAAAGGCTTGAAGCTGGACTGTCTGGGTTTGAGCCCCAGGCCAATTGCTTCCTAGACTCATTCACAGAACAAAGTGCCTCTCTCAAAGGTTTTGTGTGTGTGAATAGTGTGGCGTGTGTATTATATATAATATCTGGATACTATATATATAAATCGGATCTGTACATTGCACAAGGGTTAAATGTCACTGCTTTTAGGTACTTGAACTAGAAAACAAACAAAATGGGAGGATGTAAAGGGTGCACACCCTTGAGAAAGGTGAAGAGATGAGAATAAAAGGAAAAGTAAAGAGACCTAGGAGGAGGCCAAAATAACATGAAAACAGAGCAAGAGATTGAGAGAGAGCCCAAATTTGAGATACCAGTAGGAGAAAGCACCAGGAAATGCCATTTAAAAGCTCTTGCAAACTTTCAAAAATGTGTTATAGAAGATAGATTTTGAGAAAGGATGCATTTGGATACAATCTGGGAAGGAGATTTTATGTGGTCCTCACTCTTGGGGTTCAAAGCCTCAGGGCCATGATCCACAGCAGTGACATAACTCAAATATCACCATCCAGAGCTCCAACCCGACTCCAAAGACACAACAGAAAGTGAATGAAGTTCCCAACTAAGGGTCTCACCATCCAGGAAAGGGGCTTTAGCTATTTGAACCTTCCTTCATGTAGTCCTCAACTATTTAGGTTGTGGCACATGCTACTTGTAGGCGTCCAGAAAACTCCCGTGTGACTGCATAGACTGCTCTACCAGACTGCATAACCTTGCTGTGGCTCCTAGTGATCATTTTTAAAGGCCCTGGTCTCACCTACCCTTAGGGATAGTGAAACCAGACAAACTTGCAGAGGTCTAGTGGAACCAATTAGTGGGCAATTTAAATATAAAAAAGTGAGTCCTTGTGGCCTGGCCTTCTCTTTTTGGACAGTCATCCAGTTGGGCACACATCCAAGACTCAACTTACCCTTTGTTCAATAATATCTGTCCAATATACCTAAAATCAAATTTCACAGACTAGGAAGTTCTGCCTGTTTCTTACCTGGTCCCATGAGAGGCTCACATCACTGAGTATCTGTGATTAATGAACTCTCAATTGATGAAATTGAGAACATTACAAATTTTTTCACATTTCAGTCCACATTCATCCTATGACTAGACTCCAAATAATTTTATCCCCATCTCTTTTTTTCAAGGAGGCATGGTGATCACATTTTATTATAGAATTTGCAATCTCTAACAGTTGAATTATTATTTACAATGTAAATCATTTTTCTGTCTACTGTATAATTTATACTACCTTATACTTAGTAATTTAATTCATGTTTTTTCTTTTTTTGATATAAAATACCTGAGGTAGAATAATTTATAAAGGAAAGAGATTTATTTGGCTCACAATTTTGGTGGCTGAAAGTTTAAATTGTTCAGCTGCATATGATGGGAGCTCAGGCTGCTTCCGTGGCAGAAGGGAAGGGGAGCAGGCATGTGTAAAGAGACCACAAATGAGAGGAAGCAACAGAGGATACCAGGCTCTCTCAAGAACTAATCCATTCCTGTTGAAGTTGATACATACCCATTCCCCTAAGAGGGCATTAGTCTGTTCATGAGGAATTTTATTCTCCTGATCCAAAACACTTTCCACTAGGCTCCACCTCCCAACATTGCCACATTGGGGATTAATTTCAACACGAGATTTGGCAGGATCAAACCAAACTTTAGCACATGTCACATTAAGTCAAGGAATTCTCCATCATTTATAAGTCTTGTTTCCTCCTTCTCCATTAGTTTATAGAGGATCTTCATCTTATTTTAATTTTATACTTATTATACAGCAGAAATATCAAAATCAACACTATAGAAGAACGCTATGACATTATCGTTTTAAACCTTAAAATAATGGAATTTCCTGAAACTGTGCTTCTGGAAGTCAATCTATCTCCTGACTTCTGTTGGCATTGTCAACTCCTATTTGTGTTCTATCATGTTAGCAACAATGTGGGAAAGTTCAATACTAGAATAACATATTAACTCTTTTATTGCTTAATGTAGCCATTCAATAACTACAGAAAGTTTCAATTGTATAATTCTTTATTTAAAAATTCATAAACAAATTTATACATTCAACATTATTATCCCTCTACATGTTTATACAATAATTATGTTCCCTAAAGTTACAATGAACTCAATTCAGTCACACATAGTCTTGTGACCATCCATGATATGGTCTCAGGATAATAGATTCCGTAGTCATCAATAAATCATCATGGGGAACCAAGGCAAAAGAAAGGCTTCAGAGGAGAAGACAAAGAGGGAGGGAAAACACTATATATAAGGGAACATTTACACACATCATAGAAGCTCACAGTTCCATTGTCATAATCCAGAAATACCTTAACTCAACCCAAAGGCCATTGCACATACTGAGCTAAGGCCAGGGAATTGCTAGAGTGACTTTAGAGTTTTTTCTTCTTCGACAAAAATAGGAAATATCCTTCTTCAAAATCAAGAATGTCTTGGTGTCTCCTGTCCAGGAATCTTTACAGACTCCCAGGACCAAGTTGGAGGAGTGTGTCACATCCATTTCCCAGTAATGCCTGACAGAGGTGAAGGCCCGAGCACCCTATGCAGCAAAGCTTTCTACTCTTTGGGCCTCCCTGGGTCCACCACGATGGTCACTGCTAAATACCCACTTCCTCACATACTCAGAAAGGCTGATGTAGTGACTGGCTGTTTCCTTACTCAGAGGATTATCCACCACAAAGAGAGGAAAAGTCAGAACAGTGAATGCCCCAAATGTCAGAGGCTCTCTTCTTAGTTAATCACTTCTTATTCTCCTCTTCCAAGAAAATACAGGGGAGAGAGAGCAATGAGAATTTAGACTTGCTCATCTATGAAGATTAAGTTATTGTGCCCTCTACAGAACATAGAAATCCTCAGTCGTATAGAAAAACATACAAATAAACCAAACATATTACGAACAATGTGAAGTGGCCATTTAATGTCTACCTCTGAATAGTTTGTTTAAGACACACCTACAACACTTTTTCTTTTTTAGTAGAAAACTACTCTTCCATTTAGTTTTTACTAGTATTGCTAGATATTGGCCAGATTCAGAGGCTCACATCTATAATCTGAGCATTTTGAAATGCCAAGGTGGAAGGATCACTTGAAGTCAGAGGTTCTGAGATCAGCCTGAGCAACAAAGTAGACTCCTATCTCCACAAACAATAAATAAAAATAAATAGATATGCCAGTTACAATTTCAGACATAAGAAATTGATGGAAATCAATATGTTTATGGTTTAGAAGTTTCTGAAAAGAATTGGCTGGCTTTACCTCATGCATTCAGACCCTCATCCAATCTAATCTGGGCTATAGCCCTCTGCTGCCTAGTATGTGCCTGACATGATTGCAACATGTTCACTAATCTCTTTCAGTTGTTTTGAGAAATACTGGACAGCATTACACTTGCTATGCTGGTG
Organism: Carlito syrichta; assembly: GCF_000164805.1. Lineage (NCBI taxonomy): Eukaryota > Metazoa > Chordata > Mammalia > Primates > Tarsiidae > Carlito > Carlito syrichta. Next base: position 654,787 of record NW_007255724.1, read on the forward strand.
GAAATTTTGGTCATTTTTTTGGTTGGGCAAACTGGCTGATTTATAAATAGTAAGTATTATTTCTACAAAGCACACAAAAGCACCTTTATGTAAGAAAAACGAATTTTAAATGTAAAACCACTCATCCAAGGAACCCTCTAGAGAAAAACATGGAGGCCTGACTCCAAGAAGCTGGTTCTGACCTCTGAAGCTGTTGAGCATATCCAGAACTCCAGTTATGTGCCATTAAGTGAGCTCCAGGTTCACTGGCTGAAGCTTCTGTGTTTGCACCAAATCAGTCCTGTGAAGAATGGCACCAGTTACACTTCCAGGTCAATGGTTAGTCACAGTCATGACAAATGTATCACTTTTTAATCCAAGATATTTCATCAGAGTTCTCCCAGTTTTGGTTAATTGGGAATATATTTTATTCTACACTCTTGGGAACATGGTATCAATAATATACTTTTATATACATTTAACTTATGTTAAATCCAATTTCCCCATTCTTCTCAGACATGATCTTACTTCTAAAATCATTGAGTGTCAATCCCTTCCTCTGCCCCTCTCACTCCCACAGGTTTACCAATCTCAGGCAAAGCCTTTGAAACCTCAGTCTGCTATTGTAACCAAAGACTGAGTCAGTGTCTGACATAGATTGTTCACTGAGTCAGAAGGCTTTGGTCTTTCCTACCAAGAAACAGAGCCTAACAGTTGCCTGGCAGGCTGGACTGAGGGTCCTGGGACAGTCACTCTTCTCTAAGGTCCTGCCTCCAGCTGGGTGTGGGGCAGGGCCCAGCCTTTGCTGTTCATGGGAACAAAACCTCCCTCCTTTCCATTCTTAGGGAATCTCTCTCTTTCCTTTGTCTTTTTCTCCACCTCTACAGATTAGAGGCCTCCTCTGTGATGTCTCAGAAACATCTTTGGAAGGCTTGTTGAAATGATGTTGGAGGAAATGGCAGTAGTGGGTAGAACAAAATCCAGAATGGAAAATGGTTTTTAAGTGTATTTGAATTCAGCCCCCAGAAGAAAGAAACTTCTGAGATAAGAAGAAGAAGACCTTAGATCTCCTTTGAATCAGAATGGAAAATAGCCACAGAGAACAATGTTAATACCTTAAAACATACACTGTTGAACCTTGAACAACATGAGTTTGATATGTGGGCGTCCACTTAAACGCTGACGTTTTTCAACAAATGTGGCACCTGGTGTGCCTGCCTCTCCTGTGCCTCTCCCATCTCCACTTCTGCCACCTCTGCTGCCTCTGAGACAGCGAGTCCAAGTTCTCCTCTTCCTTCTCCCTCTCAGCCTACTCCAATACCAAGATGATGAAGGCCTTTTTCATGGTTAATTTCTACTTGATGAATAGTCAATATATTTTCCCTTCATTATAATTTTCTTTTTTTAATTTTTAAATTTAAATACATGAGGTACAATTCAGGGTTAGGTATACAAATATTCATTATGCAGGTATCCTTTATAATTTTCTTAAGGTTCTTTCCCCTCTAGATTACCTTATTGTGAAAATACAGTATAGATAACATATATAACATACTAAAAATGTGTCAATCAATATAATATGTTATTGGGAATAATGTGTTAATCAATATAATATGTTATCCAGTCAGCAGTAAGCTATTAATAATTATATTAAAATAAAAGGTAGACTCAAATTTTTGACTAACCAGGAGTTAAGGGGGTTGATGCCCTTAACCCTCACATTGCTCAAGGGCTATCTGGACAACTACTTCATCAATAAGAGAATGACTTTCCCAATAATCAGAGATTGTTAGTGTAAACTCACCATTCTAATATGTTCCCCATATCCTGCAAAGAAATTTTAAAAAGCTAATAATCATAAGAATTCTGTCCTTTGGCATCTCTTATAGTGTTCTTTGTTGTTTTTGTGTTTTCATAATGTAGGTTTTTATTCTATCCTAAGGAGCCATCCAAGTCCATGCTAATAACAAAACCTAAATAGAACCAAGACAGGTTTCATCCGTGCATTGAGAAGGAAGGAGCTCAGGAAGATACTCTGGAGTGGTGGAAGGTGATCTAGGTTTCCAGTGTCACTTATCTCCCAATCTTATTCCCAAGGAGAGATCTTACCACATATGAAAATAACCCCTCAAAACTAGAGAACCATTTGAACAAACCTTGCTTCAATAGGGGGGCAAAGCCTAAGTCTCTAGCAACCTGCTTTACTGTGGGATAACAGAGTGACAATGGATGAGGTGACATCAATGAAATATTAACCTAGCTGAGTAAAGTTTCCCTTTTGCTGATTTTGGATAATCTCTCTGTGTGGATAGTACTTCTGATCATACAAGAGAATTTTATCCTATGCTGTCTACTAAAATGGAGAAAATCTCACAAAGACTACCAGAATATGCAGAAATAAGTGCTTGGGCAAACATAAAGATGGGAGTCAGGAGAATGTAACCCTTGGCTGAGAGTAGTGGTCCCTGCGGGAGACTCTAAGACCCCAGCAACATTGCTCTGCATGGCTTCCGTCTCTGAGGATAGACCCTCCCTCTTCACCTGGAGCTGCTCCACATCAGTCTTGTGGCACATCTCAGTCAGCTCCCTGTATGTGGCTTTTGTTCTTTCTTTCTGCTGGGTCATTCTCACTTCACTCTCCTGGAGTTGTTGGAGAATCTCCCCTGCTTCCCTGTCCAGTGTTTCCAGGTGGAGTACTCTTCCTCATAGAGAAATTGATTCATCTGATATTGATATTTGATTATCATCTTCTTTGAAGCCACATAGTCCTTCAGAGAATTTCATTTAAAAAAGTGCATGTCCTCACTCTCTGCAGAAAACGTAATACTTCCAATATTTTTTCCTTATCATTTCCAAGCAGATAATTTATAAACTTTCTGCCTCATACTTGGAAAGGTTCTTGAAGACATTCTAGTTTCTTCTACCTCCTAGTCTCTCTTCAATCAAGACCTCTAAGGGACTCAGGCACTCCCCCTGTGAAGCTTCTTCAGAGTTCTTACCCTATCAATTAATTTTTTCTTACATGATTCTTTGTAACTTTCTCTACTTCCTTTACCTGATTCTTCTAAATATCTAAATATCTTTAGGTTTACACTCTATCATACAGATTTGTTTTAAATACTGTATTTTTTACTCAATTTCCTCAAGGGTAATACTCGATTTCCCTTCTTTGCATCACAACCAAACTTAGGTCATTGTTTTCTTATCCTCAGCATCATAGAAGGTTTATCCAAGCCCTAGCTTGGATTAGGAGCACCCATCATGCCCCATTTAGCCTACATATATATTTGTATTTGTTCACAAACTTCTGTTGAACAAATTGAAAAAATGTTTTTTTAAAAAAAATTTTTATTTTAGTTGGCCCAGGCAGGAGTGCAGTGGCACAATCACGGCTACTGCAGCCTTGACCTGCTAGGTTCAGGTGATCCTTCCACCTCAGTCTCCTGAGTAGCTTGAACTACAAGTGCACACCCCTATGCACAGCTAATTTTTTCTTCATTTATTGTATACACAAGGTGTCCCTAAATTGCCCAGACTGCTCTTAAACCCCTGGGGCTAGGCAATCCTCTTGCCTCTGCCTCCCAAGTACTGGGATCACAGGTATAAGCCACCATACCTGGCCTGGTATATAATTTGTAACCACTACTTTTGTTCTGGAACCTCTAAGTGATAACCTGAATTTAGCTAAAAAAAGTCTAAGCAAGTGTTATATCATTCTGCATAAAAATAAATAAAACATTTTCATTCTTACCATTAATGAATGCATTTTCTTAATTTTTCATTTAGGTTGTCTTGCATTTCCTGAATCACTTTCCACAAAAAGCACATTTTCTGTAGAAGTTTCCTCTGTAAAATAATAGTGTGCTTTAGCAAAAAAGACAGTATTACAGACTCATCTTCTTATCTATGAGAAAAGGCTGGTTTTGCAAGAACAGTGATTTTGAGTGAGAGTGCAGTGGTCAGATTCTTCCCAAGTTAACGAAATTAGATCCTATTATTTGAGATATAGTAGGTGACAAAAACATAAACTAGAGAGTTTAAAGGGACCCTAGAGGTAATACAATCTATTTCCTGAGAAATTGGCTTTTGTATCCTCTGGCTCCGGAAAGGTCAAACTTGCAGCAGAAACTGGTGTTCCCAATTTCTAGCCACCTGCTCCACACCTCCAACTCCACACATTTGGCAAGGATTCCAAGGAAACTTCCTGTGGACGCTCACAACACAGCTATGACTAGTTTCCAATTGGTCAGCACCACTGAAAGGATACATTTAAATCTTGAGAGTTACATTGAAACATCCATGACCTCCACCTTCTCCACCCTCATCATCCTCATTATCCTAAGCCCTGCTCTCTCTTTTATTCAAAACCTTAGAGATCAGAATTGCTCTGAAAGAGTCACCTATCCCGCCCTCCTCAGCAGCCTTGAGGTCACTGAAACCTTGACCTCTTGAGCTCAAAGTGATCCTCCTGCCTCAGCCTCCTGGGTAACTGGGGCTACAGGCAGGTGCCACGACACTGGCTAATATATATAAATATATATACACATATTTGTAGAGATGGGGTCTCATTATGTTACTCAGGCTGATTTGAATCTCCTGGCATTGAATCATTTATCCCTCCTCGGCCTCTCAGGGTCCTGATATTACAAGCTTAAGACATTGTGAGAAACAAAATAGTGTTTCATTTTCAAAATGGCAACTTGCCCCTTCATTTCCTGATTCTTCCTTCTCTCTTGGTGGACTTTCTCTTTTGGCAGGCTTCCTTTGGTGAGTATTGAAATACAATCAAAACTCAGAAACATGTATTTTACCTTATTTGTACAAAAATCATTGCTTAGGCAACGTCTGGGAAAGTGATGTAACCTCTATAGTACTCAACCAATGAGGAACCAGGGGAGGGATTTGTGCTTCAGAACATAAATATGATGGCCATAACTGTCTTGGTGTGGTGTGCCTGCTCACCTGAGAGATTCCCTTTCTTGTAAGAATGATTTTAAAAGAGTTGCTTCACTCCACCAATCTCTGATGAAACTGAGGAGGGGTCATTCTTAACTCCCACAGACACCACACCTGGCTAACAAATTTAGTTTTTTAAATGTTCAACTTCAGCGGGGCTCGGTGGTTCAGCCTGTAATCCCGCGCCTTTGGGAGGCTGAGGTGAGTGGATTGCCTGAACCTGCGGGTTTGAGACCCGCCTGGGCAGCGAGACCTCATCTCTACAATAAATCAAAAAATTAGCCAGGCGTGGTAGCATGCGCCTGTAGTTCCAGCTACTTGGAAGGCTGAGGCGGAAGGATCGCTGGAGCCCGGCAAGTCGAGGCTGCAGTGGCCGGGAGCGACCACTGCACTCCAGTCTGGGCGACAGAGTGAGACTCCAACTCAAAAAAAAAAAAAAAAAAGTTCAACTTGACTAATCATTATGGAAATGCAAATCAGAACCACAATGAGGATTTATCTCACCCAAGTTCAGATGGCTATTATTTAAAAAAGACAAAAACTGACAAAAGTTGGCAAGGACATGAAAAATATAAAACTCTTTGGCTACTTTCTTGAGAAAAATGTGGAAATGGCTGATTAGTTTCTACAGAAAGCTGTGAAATTGACTGATTAGATTTATAAAGTATACACAACTACTCTTGGGGACTAACAACCCAGAAAAGTGCAGATGAATTTGGGTGAGATACAAGAAAGTTGACTTGACATAGGTTGACCAAGAGACATTTCAGCTGAAACAATTATTTTATTAATTTTTTTCTACAGGTAATGACCTCACAATTTAATTTTTTTGTTCCTATAGTTTTATGACTCTGAAATGTCTAATTTATTTTTCCATTCTAGATTTACTGAATCCTTCAACAAATGTTTGCTGAGGACAATTTACTAGAAATTGAAATAACATTACAGGAAACAAATATAGACACTTCTACTTTATAGAGCATACAGACTAGTGAATGAGATTCATCAAATAAAGGTATCACACAGGTACATACAATTAGAACTATAATTTCAATAAAAGAGTAGCATGTGACTTGAGGGTTTGTAACGGGAGGAGGGTGCTGAGGTAGCCATGAGATCTTAGGCTTTCATGAAGACATGACAGAACTGAGATCTGAGGAACATGAATAAGTTAGCATGTAAAAAAGCTAAAGAGAAACTTTGTTCTGTTGTGTGCAAGCTGACTGAACCCGAGATTCCCTCTCCCATTTCATGGGAAAAGTCCCTGAAAAAGATTTATTAAAAAGGCTTATGTCTCTGCTATGGCACCACTTATTTTGCCCAAAAGAAGAAAATATTTATCCCTCTGCCATGTTCTACTTCTAGAACATTTGCCATATGTGCATTCACCCAGGTGTACTAATTTAGCTTGAAACAAAGCTCACATAAACATAAATATAAAAATGAATCTTGAAAGAAAACATCTTTTGTTAGGCTAAGAAAAGACTAATATCACAAATATCAGGCAATTTGGAAATGAAATACAGATGGGCCAAATACAATTTGCAGAAGAACACAACCTATCTAGTAGGTCTGGTGACTCCCCTGAAAAATCAGCTTGCACCAGGTGTGTTGAAAATGACCTGCAGTTTATTCCTCTCATGGCACAGGGCCTGACACAGGTGGGGATGTTACGAGAAGCCAGGGCATGAGCAGTATCACATCCATCTGGACTGCTACGTGGGCTTTGCATGTCAGCCTAGTGTCAAGCTCCCATCTAATTCTGGCACCTTGTAATCCCGAGTGGTGCAGCACAGATTTGCTACTGACAAACAGTGATGAATTCAGATTCACACAATTGGTGAGGTTTTTTTGTTGTTGTTGTTTGTTGTGTTTTATCTTGTTTTGTCTTATTTTATTTTTTACCAAAATTGCTGTCAATGCTAGCTACTTGGACATCTAAAAATAGGTAGAAACACTGCCTTAAAAATAATAGCTAAAGTTGATCTCACCTCATCACATGCTTTGCAGCTAACTTCTGCAGCTTTTAAGTGGCAAATTTAGAATAGAACCAGACTCTAAATTCAGTCATCAAATGGCATTATCAATATGGGGGGCAGCAAGAACCTGAATCAGTAGCCACAGGTCTGCTAGAACTGAATTACAGATGTACATTTGAAAATATGTTAGCACATGGCCATCTTCAGAACATAGTCCATCTTCTAATATGTCTGGAATGCAAGTAATGCTAACTCACTAGGGACACAGTTAAAAATCATTCAGTTTCAAAGTGTTACTTTCTAAAAGATACCCAAGGAACCCACTGGGAAGAAGGGTGAGGTGAGAAAGTGAGTGGGAGGGAAAGATCTTACAGACTTGGTGGAAAGTTGGTAGTTCCGTTAATTTTACCTTTTTGTCTGAGAATTAAAAAGGATTTGTATGCTATATTGAATCAAACACTTTTATTATAAGGTATCTCTTTAGAAAAGACTCGACTTTGCCATTTAATGTTTTTACTGCAAACAAACGAGAAATGTTAGTTTTCTTCCATTATCTGTTGTTTTATTTTTAAGTCCCCTTGTCATAATGCTTTATTGTCTCTTCTAAGCAATATTATCCTTCACTCTTTATTGGGTCAACACACAAATATATATTCTTCTCTGGTACATTTAACACATTTATGCTAATTCTAATTGCTGACATTTTGGAATCATTTTACTGCCTTAAATTTTAAAGTTAATTGTCCTATATAGCTCTTGTCACCTTTTGTGAAAATGATAACTATATCATGCCTCAATCAAGACAAGAACAATTTAATGTCTATTTCTCTTTCACCAAAGAGCCATTATACTTTTCTGCCAAAATGTAAATTTATACATATGTATATTCATTTTCTTTGCTTTAATCTTTATCTTTTTTCCAGCAATAAACTTTATTAAGGCATTTAATCATCCTTGTTTCCCATATTTTGTGTATCCTCTAAGTTCATTAGGGCTTATTTAAGTACTTCCTCCAAAAGTGCTATTGAAGTGTGTCTTTTTGTGGCAAACTCATGAGCTTCATATACTTGAGAAAATATTAATTATGCTCTCAATTTGGATGATAATTTGGTGATATACAGAATCCCAAACTTAAAGTTTTTCTTTTAAATGATTTAAACATTTCTCCATTTTCATTTTGCATTCAGTGAAAAAATTTTATGTTAATTTAATTATTTATCTTTTTAGACAATCTCCACTTTTTTTTCAGACACTTGTATATATCTCTTGTTGTCTTGGATATTCCTATACTTCAAAACAATATTTTCAGAAATGCAGTTATAGTTTAGTTTTTTTGTTTGCTTGTTTTTCTTCTTTCTTCTACTTGGTACTCTCAAGGCCCTTTCTTTCTGAGATCTTTGGTTTTTTTTTTTTTTTTACTGTAGGATTTAGTTTCCATATATCTACACATATCTGTTCACATGTCCTCTTTCTCATCATCTTCTTCCCCTAAGATTCCTTTTACTTATATATTAGAACATTTGCTATTACTCTCCTCTTTTTTATTGTTATTTTTTAAAAAATATTCACTCCCGATTTTCCCTTAATAGATTTCTCATTCTGATTTTTCAAGGTATCAATTGCTTCTTTGAATGCATCTACTATATACAGTATCACACATTTAAAAAAAATTGTAGCTATTTTTACACTTAAATGATCTACCTGCTACTACTGTGTTTGTGCTCTTTGTTTAATATTTCTAACATCTCTTATCTCCTTTGTGCATTGTGTTTACTTCACATTCTGGATTCTGTAGTCCTAATACTGCTGCTTCTAAATGTGTCTGCTTTTCTTCTAGAGAAGTTGGCCTCCTTAGAGGTTCTATGAACGCATATTCCCAAGGGCATAGAATATCAGTAGGAAAGTTGTAAGAAACTAAAGCCTGATCCTGTGTTTGTTTCTTTGCCATCCGAGCTCAAAGAATACATTGGAATTAATTAAGGGTTCCAGTGCATTTGTTAAGTAACTAATGATTCCCATTTTCATATATATTCCTGGGGCCTATATATTGCTGAATCCAAGGAAAAGTATTTTTCCATTATTAAACCACTAGTTGTAAGACTTCTCAATGCTGAGCAGAGAGTGCTCCAGAGGAGTTCCATGAAAGCCTGAGAAAGGGTTTATCTGGATCTCAACCATTTTAAGTGTAAAGGATAGAGATTCACAGACTATGGTGCCTGGATTTCTGATTCCCAGTAGAAGGCTAATCCTATGAATGAGCACTTCCAACAGTACAATATCTAATGATGCATACCTTTTTTTCTTCTTATTCTTGAGTCAGGGTCTCATTTTGTTGCCCAGACTGGAGTGTGAGTAGTGTTTACCATAGCCTCCACCTCCTAGGCTCAGGGTATCCTCCAGACTCAGCCTCCAGAGTAGCTGGAACTACAGGCACGTGACACCACAACAGCTAATTTTAAAATTTATTTTAGAGACAAGGTCTCGCCAAGTTGTTCTGGGCTCAGACAATCCTCTCACCTCTGCCTCCCAAAGTGCTGGGATTACAAGCATGTGCCACCATGCCCAGGCTGACAAACTGATTTCAAAACTTTTTTGTAAATATTCATAAAAGGTTTTCTGGATCATATGTTAATTCTCAATTAGACAGAAACAATAAGGGTTTTTTTTGTTTGTTTGCTTGTTTGAAATCTTTTGCACAGCTTGGTGAATATAGTAAATAATAGTGTATATTTCAAAATTGCTAAGAAAGTAAATTTCAAATGCTCTCCCCATAAAAATGATGTGTTTAAATCAAGGGACATATTAATTAGCTTAATTTAATTATATCACATTGTATTCATAAATCATAACATAACTTTCTACCCCATAAATATATACAATCATAGATTGCCAATTTAAGACAAAATTTAAAAGATCTTATTTTAAATATCTGTTTGTATTTTTGTCTTCTCTATTAGATTATAAATCTTACACTACAGGTAGCAGGTAGCAATGCATAAAAGGAATTAGTCTTGCTCTAAATAATTTTAAATATTAGTTGCTATTTTTCTTATTATTGCGGTTAGAGTTAAAATTCTCACAGCCTCACTCTCTAATGTTTGCGGAACTGAAGGTAATAATTAGAGGAAGAGAAACAGGGCGTCCACTGAACCCTGTTTCCTCCCGAGTCTCCAGAGGGGGAGAAAGATTCTTCCTTGTCACTTCCAACTTCTGACCGCTCTTGGTGCTTAACTTGTAGCAACATAATTCCAATACCCCTGTGTCCTCCTTAAGATGATCTTTTCCCTGTGTCTGTCTCAATATCCCTCTTTCTTTTCTGAAGGATTCAGACACTGGATTTAGGAGCCACTGTAAATCTATGATGGTCTTATCTCTAAATCCTAAATTAAATACATCTGTAAAGACTCACTTTCCAGATGGGTTACATTCACAGGTATCAGGTGTCAGGACTTGGACATAACAATTCAATCTGCTACATCATATATGCAGTATATCCTTATAAAAATAAGCTTTTCTTTTTCAGGAGTTTATTCTCGTTACTAAAAGATCATACAATATAAAAGGAAGGATGACATATTTTTAAAAGAATACCAACAAGTTGCTACTACTGAAATCGCCAAGGAGTTTAACCTTCCTGATATTTTTCTGTGCAAGTTTTTGCCTATAGTTACGTCTGTTTATAATTAATTTTTTCCAAAGTTGTCATATATATTTATTTTTGTAACAGTAACAATATATACAAACATTTTATTAATTTAGGCTTTTAAAAATAATAATCTGTTGTTCAATATAGTCAGTTAATTACTAGTTGTTAACTTCAGATATAAAATTTTAAATGATGGAAGCCTATTTATAAAATTAACAAGCCTGATATTGTCAAAACCTAATTCAATAAATACACACTGCCTATGTGTATCAAAACATCACATGGTACCTCATAAATATGTAATTATTATCTCGATTAAAAATAACATTTAAGAAATTTTTTTGTTCAAACATCATGATTTAAATTTTATTTTTGACCAATTTGAATGTAATCACAATGTCTTCACCAAAATGAATGCATTTCTTTCTATGCAGTGCCTATTTCATTTCCCTAAATTCAAAATTAAATCAGTCAGGGGTCCAGACATTGGAACCTCTCCTTCTCATCCCCCAGCATTCACAATAATTCTAAAGACTGGTAGAAATTGATCACGATTGAAGAGATTTAAATGTCCATGAGGAAGGTGACCTTTCACCTGTCAGATCCTAGGTCACTGTGAAGAGAGGGCAGAAATTATCAAGAGTAGAAGGATGTACATTCAAAGATTGTGTTGAGATATTGTCAGACATGGAATGGGGGTAGAATGTGAGACTGCAGAAACTCAGACATGAATTTGCCACATGGATGTTATTTAGAAATCAATGACAGAATAAACCAACACTGGTGGCTGTTTGTAGTAGCTTATTTGTGATGATCTGAAAGACACTTAATTTAATCAATGATGGGAAGTCCTTACAGCTGGAACTCACTGTGGAAACCTCATCAGGAGAGACTTAAAGGATCCTAATCCTGAGGCTTTTCAGAAGCAAGGTTCCTTCTGTTTAGGGGCACTTGGAATTGACTAGACTTTGGAAGCCAAAGGAAATGACAGCTGTCGTCCTCAGAGCCCAGGATACAGAATCTCGGCACCCATCGTGTAGAGACTTTCCTGCATGCACTGTTGAGACCAGTTACAGGATCTCCAGGTGAGTACAGAGTTCTGAGAAGATAGATTCATACCCTTCCTTAAATTCATCTATCAGAAGTCATAAGACTTTCCTAAACAGATGCAATAAGCCTAGTTAATACAAATTGTGCAATTACTTTTAGTTTATTCGTGTGTGTGTGTGTGTGTGTGTGTGTGTGTGTGTGTGTGTGTGTGTGTGTTGGAGTATCACTCCGTTGCTCAGACTGGAGTGCAGTGGCACGCATACTTTTGGCCACCCCAGCATCGACCTGCTGGGCTACAGCGATCCTTCCGCCTCAGTCTTACAAGTAGCCAGAACTACAGGTGCGCGCTACCATGCCCAGTTAATTTTTTATTTATTGTAGGGACAAGGTCTCGCCAAGTTTCCTGGGCTGGTCTCAAACCTGTGGGTTCAGGCAATCTACTCGCCTCGTCTTCCCAAAGTGTTGGGATTACAGGCTGAGCTACCAAGCCTGGCCTAGTTTATTCTTGAGCTATACAATTTTCAATATCTGTCATTGCTTTTAAATGTATAAATTGACTTTTTTATTGTGTATATAAATAGTGAATTTCTGGAGGAAAGTTTTAGATTTTATGTAGCTTTATCCATGGCATGATGTTTAGAACTTAACTGGAAATGTTAAATTGTTCCTCTGATTTCTCAAGTATATTTTCCTACTGTTCAGTTGAAGCATTTCTTTATTAATTTTGAGACAAGGTCTGCTCTGTGGCCCAGGCTGCGGTGCCCAGGCAGTGGCGCCATTGTAGCTCAGTGCAGCCTGGAACTCCTGACTCAAGCAGTCCTCTTGCCTCAGGCTGAGTGGCTGGGACTACAAGCACCACCACCACTCTAATATTTTGTTTTGTAGAGACAGGATCTCACTATGTTACCCAGGCTGATCTCAAATCCTGACTTGTGGGATCATGACTCCAACTCGTCCTCTGTCTCACGTGGCGTTCCCTGTGTCATGGCTTCTCATACTTTTCTTTCTCCTACAAGGACACCAATCATAGGATTTAGGTCCCACACCTGAATTCAGAGTGATTCCATCTAGAGATCATCAGATTAATTACATCTGCAAAGATCCTGTTTCCAAAAGGTCATATTCACAGGTTGCAGGGATTAGAATTTAGACATATTTGGGGGGCCACTCTTCAACTACCGCAATTTGAAAAAATGCTTGGATTAAAAAGGAGCCACATAAAAAAACTGTATTTTCATTTCCATTGCTCTACACACATTGCCCTGTTAGAACTGGAAAGGTAGCAGTTTGTTTTAGATTCAGATTCCTAATATTCCACATCTCTTTTTAATAACAATTTTTGGGATTTTCCCTTTTTCTGAGTTAGAGTACATTTTATATTTATTTTTATTTGTAATAATTGTTGCTTACAAAGTAGTTGAAAGTGTAAGACAACATTTTATCCCTGAAAAAATTGAAAGTTATTTATTTCTTCATTTCTTTTTCTACTTTCTTACATGAATGTGACTCTTCCCTCAAGTACTATTCTATTATTGAATTTGTGCTTTTTTAAAGGATATTTAATAAAATAATATCTTTCTGAATTTTGAAATTAAAAATTTAGTAACTCTTATATGTACTTTCTTTAATCCTTCACACTGTATTTAACACTTTTTTGCAAATTTAATTTTTTAAATTTATGTCTTCTTTTATTATGGAGGAATTCTCAAAAGCTTTTCCTCATCATGGACTATTATTTACTATTTCTTCTACCTCAAGTATGGACTTTAATTTTGCTTTAATTTCAGAATATTTTAATTATTCTCTAAGACATTTGTTATTTGTATTCATTTTTACTATTATTATTATTTTATTTCAATTGCTTTAGGGTGTGCAGATAGATTTTGATCTGAGCTTTACAGGTACACTCCATCCCCATCAGTGCACCTTGTATCTGATTGGTGATTTTTTTTTTCTCTTCACCTTCCCACTCCTCTTTGAGTTTCCTGTGTCCATTATACCATCCTCTATGTCTTTGTGGATCCTTAGTTTAGCTCCCATTTGTGAGATCATGCAGTGTTTGGTTTTCTGTTCCTGAGTTGTTCCCTTAAAATGATGTTCTCCAATTCCATCCAGGTTGTTAAAAAAGACATGTTTCTTTTTTTTTTGTGACTGAACAGTATACCTTGTTGGTGGAAGTATAAATTAGTACAACCTCTATGGAAATCAGTATGGAGAATTCTCAGAGAACTAAAAGATCTATCATTTGATCCAGCAATCCCATGGTTAGGTATCTACCCCAAGGAACAGAGGTTGTTATATATATAAAAAAAAACAACTTCTAATTGAAAAGATATGGAATCAACCAACATTTTAATTTATTTTTTAAGTGTTTATATATTTATGGAGTAGATATTCATTATTTATGTGGCATTCTATAACTAATAAGTTCTTTACTCTTCCAGTGAATTTTGTAATGTCATTCAAAAGCTGTATCCTATTAAATTTAAAATAGTTCTAAAAAATATTCTTTGTAGACATTCAGAAGCTCATTCCAAAAATGTCACTTTCCATTTGCCTCTTAAATCTGTTCTCTTTCCCTTCGGAGGCATAGTTTTCCCTCAAAGGCCACATGTTGCACTCCTGACTCACCCTTTATTCAGTATCTGGTTTTATTTCAAGTATGTATTTGTATGCAATTTACTTATGTGAAGCTTAGTCATAGAATTGAAGACTATTCTAAAAAGACTAGTGAAATATTTATAAGAATTTAGAGAGTGGTCTGAGGAAACTTGTACAGAGATATTACATTAGACAGGACAAAAATGGCAAAAAAAATAAAATCAAATAAAAGGTAGCCGTTAGATCTGCCATGTTTTCAAGTTCTAGTAATGCCAGGTATTTTGCAGGGAATTTTTGGAGAGGGCAAAATTTTACTGAGGCTTAAATATGAAGAACAGTTCATCGAATTAAATTAAAAATGTTTTATCATTCTGATTAAATGGTATTTGAAAGGAGAAGCAGAATGGTTCACTAGAAAGCATCATTCTCATGCATAGGATCTTGAAGAATGTATAAATCAGTCTTTATTACAGGGTCAAATTCCACCCATTAAAAAAACCCATTGAGACGCATGTCTGGAGGATCTCTGAGGCTTGTCTCATTGTACATCCAAATTCTCAACAACACCTTTAATCATGGCCATCTGGGCTACACTTAGAAAGGGGCCACACTCAAGGCGCTATAGAGTGAAGTCTTCTTTCCCTTTTAACCATTTCTTTTTCCATTTTAATTTTATACTCTCTGTCCCCAGGACTTTTCTGTTGTAATAATCTTCTTGAGTAAGTGTCCTGGTTTTTTTTTTTTTAAGTTCTATATAAAGCAGGCTCTGGTGAGCTCTGGCAGAAGACAGTCTGGAGTCGGGGAGTAGAGATATTGACTATTGCAAATGTAGCATATGAAAGGCAAACACAAATTTCAATTCAGAAATAAGCAATTTTTCATTTATATTGTTAAGGGTAAATTCATTATCCAAAGGACATATCACAAGTAGAGTGTGATTTTTTTTTTCTTTATTCCCAATGAAGAGTGACTTTCCTTTCTTTGTAACCTCTATATAGAATCACACACACTGCGAAACTTCCAGAAATAAATCATTTGCTGAGTCTTGAGAATAAAGAACTTCTGTGCTTCTGCTGAAGTGTCTAAACAACTGGCATCCTATATGTGACCAAGACCTCAAAATGGCATTGTCTAAAAGCCAAGACCACTGGTCCAGAAAAGACATCCTGAAGTTGCTGGAATGCATAGAGAATAATCTCCCGTCCAATGACACTTGCACGTTCAACACATCTCATCCACAGCAAGACTGGGGAAGAGTAGCATTTAAAAATTTTTCTGGAGGAATGTGCAGACTCAAATGGTTAGAGATTTCTTGTAACTTGAAGAAATCCAGCCCTTTAAAAGAAGTAGTCCAGGAAGCTAAGAAATGCATTACAAAGTCAAACAAAAACCAAAAAGGGAAGAAACATCCAGATTTCCCAAAGAAGCCCCTGACTGCATACATCCGTTTCTTCAAGGAGAAGCGGCCCCAGTACTCCCACATGTACCCTGGGCTGAGAAACCAGGAGATGACCAAGATCCTGTCTAAGAAGTACAAGGAGCTCCCAGAGGAGATGAAGCAGAAATAACTTCAGGATTTTCAGAACGAAAAACAGGAGTTTGAGGAAAAGCTGACTCGCTTCAGGGAAGAACATCCTGATCTAGTTGAAAACACCAGGAAACCTGATGTCTCCAAGAGGGTCCGATCCAAAGCCCAAAAGAAGTTCCAGGAAAACATGAAAGCAGAGAGGTCTTTTCCAAAAACGGATCAATGTTCCAAGATAGTGAAATTCTATGGAGAGCCCAAGAAGCCCCCCATGAATGGATACCACAAGTTTCACCGAGACTTGTGGTCCAGTATGGAGTTCCAGCATTTGCCCCCGAGGGAGCGCAGGGTAGAGATTGGCAGACTCTGGCAGTGCGTCCCACAGAGCCAGAGGGAATGTTATAAAAGCCAGGCTGAAGAGCTGCAGGAACAGTACAAGGCAGAGTTGGATCTCTGGCTCAAGACCTTGTCGTCTGAGAACTACGCTGCATACAAAGAAACGGCCTATGCCAAAGGTAAGAACAGGCGTATGACGGTAGGCCAGAACCTCGAGATAAGAGGTGCAGATCTGCTGTCCTCAGCAGCAGGAAGTCTGCAAGAAGACCCTGAAGAGGAGCAGGGGCTCCAGACTCCAGGGACAGATTGATCAGAGGCCATTTACATCAGCTGTTATCCCTCACATGGTTTAAAAAATCCGAAGAGGGAAGACAAGGAGGATGCAGGCAGTAGCTGCTCAGACTCCAGCAGGGGGGGATGGCGAAGATGGCAAGTCTGGGGGCAGGGGCTCCAGCTGGGCCTCCTCAGGGGACTCCTGACTCAGATTCCACCCCAGCTTTGTTCACATCCTAAAGGGTCAGACAGAGAATGTCCCAGCCAAAGTCCATCTATAGCACCCTTGTCAGCGGGAGGGGACTCTCTTTCTGCCCTTTATACTTCCTTGTTTTTTCTTTTTCCTTCCTTCTTCCCCCTCCTCCTCAGCACAAAGCACAACAGGCTGGGAAGAAGGAGATTGGTATAGTCCTCTCTATATCAGGTTTATACACCTTAGCGGGGGAGGGGGACCCTTTTGGGGGGAATTCATATGATTATGAGCAGGTACAATGCCTTAACCTCAAAAACAAAACAAAATACCCACGGGCCCAAATATCACCCCTCCCTGGAATTCCACACAGTGAGACTTTGCAATAAGCAATGAGATGGCTGGTCCATGGGTAGGGGGTAGGGGGGACTGTATTAGACTGAATATTCCTGAAGGAAGACTCTGCTTTTCTCATTTTCTTCCTGCCAGAGGTGGTCGAGGACACCTGAAGCCTTGACCCCTGACTTCCCTGTGAAGTGCTTTTCTGAATCCCTGCACTCAATCTAGGATGGGTATATTTAATGAGAGATAGGGTAGGTGTCATAAAAAAATGCCACATTCCTGATATCTCTCTCCTACTCCCTGAAGTAAGGAGTTGGCCATTCCCACACCTGGGAGTGGGAAGAGTCATGTAGGCAACAATATTTCTCTCTTATATGTAACTCTTAGTTCTCAATGAGATATTTTGCTTGTTTCTTTTTGCGTTGGTGTCTCACTCTATCGTCCTGGGCTTAGATGATCCTTCTGCCTCAGTCTCTGGAATAGCTGGGACTAAAGGCATGTGCCACCACATCCAGCTAACTTTTTAATTGTTCTATAGAGATGGGGTCTCACTATGTTACCTAGGCTGGTCTCGAACTCCTGGGCTCAAACATTCCTCCTGCCTCAGCTGCTAAAGTGCTAAAATTGCAGACATGAGCCACCATGCCCAGCTGAAAATGTACTACTAATTTCCAAAAATGGAAATTAAAAATTTGCAAGACCAATTAGCTGTTTCATCAGAATGAGCTCTTCCACAGAACTAATTCCTTATGACACTGGGTACTGCTTCTCCACTGGTGTCTGCATTTATTCTGGCAGAAGCTCCAGATCCTTCCTGCTGCTCCGGGTGAAGGTGGATCTCACCTTGAGCATATGAGATCAATAGATACAGAACTCTATATTATTTTTCGCACACCCTCTTTGCATCTATGAAACAAGGGTGAATGGGTTCCCATTAGTGATCTGAAAGACAAGTATAGGCACATGCACCATTCTGTTTCACTACTTTGTCTGTGAATCTATATACAGTTTCACATGGGTTTAATTATTTTGATTTTCTGGTATGTATGAAAATCTAAGGCTAGTGTCTTCTCATTATACCTTTTCCCCCTGAATATTCTTGGCTATTTTAACATTTTATTCTCATGGATATTCGTATCACAGAAGTAGCTGTTTACTATTACAAAGAAGTAGTTGTTTACTTTAAAATTATATGAAAATAATTGAATGAGTGTTTATTTTGTTCCTAGATTTCTTAATGAATTAATATTTTTTTGCTTTGTAGACTATCAATTTCAGAAAATAGTGGAAATTTTTGCAAGTCTTCTGTCTCTAATTTCTTTCCTTTTCTAAATGTGTTGGAAATAATATTCAGAAGAATGTTAAGTAATAACAGTGATATGTTCTTGGCTTGCTTCTGACTTTCAATCTAATGCTTATAGAATTTGAAATCATGAAAATTATACTGCTACATTTGAAATAAATTATAGAAAAGTAATAAAAAGCCTATTTGTTAATTGGTTTTATTCCATAATGTGTATTAATATTTACAAAATTTTTATCATATATTAAGTAATTTTTTTTTTTAGTGTGTCAGTCAAGGTTCTTCAGAGAAACAGAACCAACAACATAGTGGGAGAGAGACACACACACACAGAGAGAGAGATAATTAGAGAAAGAGAGAGACCAATTTATTAGGAGGCATGGGATACACAATTACAGAAGCTGAGAAATTCCATGATCTGCAATCTGCAAGCTGGATACTCAGGAAAGCTAGAGGTGTAACTGAGTCTGAGCTCGAAGGCCTGGAAGCCCCAGAGATGCGTGGAGTGCCTGTCTTACTTTCAGGAAGTTGGTGATGGGGGTTAGAATTCTCCCCAATTCCTCTGGTGTTAATGATGGGGGAAGATTTTGGTTACTGGGAACTGTCCCTAAGTGAGCTGGAGAAATCATAAACAGTAGAGGTCTTGGTGTAAGGAGGGCTCCAGGGACCAGAGGAAGGGGTTGGGACTTCAGGGTTAAGTCTGTTTCCCCTCCCTACTCCACAGCTTCAGGATTTAAGGAACTCTATATTATTTTTCACACACTCTCTTTGCATCTATGAAAGGAGGGTGAATGGGTTCCCATTAGTGATCTGAAATGACTATGTGATATTTCAGCAAGTCAGTGAAACTACCAACAAGATCTAAGAAGAGGCTGGGGCTCCATGCTGGCCTTGACCTGCGGGTCTAGTGGTTCCCAGTGTGGGGTCTCTGAGTTAATTAGAGAAGTGCGAAGGAAGCAGTGGGACATAGGCACTGCCACTTCCCATGGTGAGAACAGCCTAGAAGCAATGGTTCCCAAATCCATGCTCCCTTCCCTGATATGCAGAGACTCAAATTTGACCTTGGACTCAGGCCAAGGAGGAGCACGCATACTCCTCCCTCCCTAATGTGTGTGTATTTTCTTACAGGGAAACATATTCTAGCTATAGACTTGGCTTTCTTTCCCATATAACTTCTGTAAGTGTTATTTACTATGGGGCTTATAGAATATCTGATCAACTAAAGCAGATAACATATCCTTCCAAATTTTCCCTTCCTTCCTTCCTTCCTTCCTTTTGGTTCCTACTGCTAGTAACTCAGTTAAGACTCTATTGATTCTTACATATATTATTACCTCTAAAAGTTAAAACTTGTCTCATATCTATATTATGGTCATCAGCTAATCCATCTTCCAAATGTTGACCAAAAGATGAATTCACCTAAAAATCAACCATATTATTTTTCTACTAAAAAAAGCCTTCAAAAGCTTTCCAAAACTGATAACATAACTTTCCAGTTCCCTAGCACATTATATGTTCTTCTTCATGAGAGGATCTCTGATGACGTTCTAGTTCTCATTTGTTACCATTTTCTTTTTTTCTGTTCAATTCTTGAGCAAAAGAGAACTGTCTGTGGTCTTAACGCTGTCACCTTAGTAGCTTGTGGCTTACTGATCTGTATTCTACTGCTCCCCCTTTCCAGTGGCTATTTGAGGTTAAATCTCATTTCATGATCCACTTCTTCAAAGCATTCTGTTTTTGCAAGGCACTACATTAAGGTGTTCTTCTTTATGATTTTCTGATACCTTGAACATTATAGTACAGAACATATAGAACAGGGTCTGATGTAAACACATAAGTTCAATTAAACATATTAACTGAGCCAACATTTTTGTCGACTGATGTCCTAGTTTAGGCTGTTATAACAAATATGCCATAGACCAGGTGGCTTAAACAGAAAAAAATTATTACTCACAGATCTGAAGGTTGGAAAGTCCAAGATCAAGGTGCTGGCAGGTCTGGTGTGTGACAGGCATTCAATTCATGGTTGTAGATTGATGTCTTCTTGTATCCTTCCATAGTGGAAAGCAGTGAGAGGCAGCAAGCTCTTCTAATCAGGACACTGGTCTCACTCACAAGGACTCCACTCTCTTGACTTCTCAATCGCCCCACCTCCAAATACCATCACTTTGGAAATTAGGTGTCAACATATACATTTATGGGCAACATAGACATTCATATTGTAGCAATAGGCTGTGTGTTTCTAGTAATTCACACAATACTTGATTTTCTAACATGTGCCTAGTAAAATGCTGACAAGCAAGGATACAATCCTGGACAGGTGAAACATTCATGAAATGAACTCCCAATCTCGTAAGGACAACAGATACTGAACAAGATTTTCAACTGTGAGATGGACTGCAAAAAAAGTATAAGACTATGTGAGAGCTAATAATAGGAAATCTCAAACTAGTATTGTAGTCAGTTCAATGAACTAAAGATAGTGAATTTCAAACGTCATTAAAATAAGTGAACTGAAGTTCACAGGCATTTTTCAACAATATTGTTTTTCTTTTCATCATCCCAACCAGTGATTTAAATGCGATTCTCAAGAACAGTGAAAGCTATGAAATTCACTCTATAAAAGTTAACAAGTTAGCCTGCTAGAGTTTATGGATTACTCCAGATCTGTTTTCTTGTCTACCATGGTCTCTGACCCTGTAGGCTGGCCTATACAATTACATCATCAGATTTCTCTTTCTCTCTGGATTATAATTGTGCTACATATTTGAAGAACCACAGAGAGAGACTGGTTGGATGGAGGAATACAAGGCCAGGGTTTTTTTTTCCCCCGTCTCACTCTCTGCAAGATAACTTGATTCTGGCAGTGTCCTTTAAAAGAACATAATGCCTACTAAGGAACCTACCTCAATGAGTATGGCTTTCTTTCCTTCTAAATTTTGATAACTTCTCTCTTCACTTCCCTCTTTGTACGTGAGGGCAATAATAGCTATGGAGGTTCTAACATTGCTTATGGCACCATTCCTTGAAATATCTATATACCACATTTACTCCTAGTAGAGAATGTGAATTATAAAGCAAGAAAGAACTGGAATAACAGACAACTTTAAGACATCCAGAGTTAGATTGGTGAACATCAAGAAAGAAAATGAGAACTCCTCTCCATCCTTCTCATTTCATTACACTGTTTCATTACACTGCTATGGGGTAAAGGGGCAACATTCAAATTTTTAAAAATTAACCAGGTGTGCTGGTGTACGCCTTGTAGTCCTACTGCACTCCAGCCCTGGGTGACATAGCAAGACCTCATCTCTAAAACCATTAAATAAAATAAACTGATAATCTACTGTTTGAGAAGGAGACACTGACTTGGATATATGGGAAGGAGTAAAGAGAGGTCTTTTGGCTTCTAAATTCAGAGGATCAAATGGAATAAAATGTTCATTGACAGACTATCTCTGTGTTAAGATAACACTTGGAAACTTAGCACATATAGTACTGTTTTTTAGTTGTTTGCTCACTTCATTCTTTAAAAAAATACATTGTATCTTTTTCTCCTCTCTGTGGAGTTCATGTCCAAGAGCCTCACTTTTAATTCATAAATAAAATAAACCAATCACAAAATGTAGATAAAACATCAGCTGGAAGGAATCATGTCTCAGTGGTTCTGAGTAAGCCAGCAAATGCAAATTCACATTTATAGAGCACAAGACATGGGGTCAACTTCTGACTCCCACCTGTATTGGATACAGGGTGGTAAAGACATCATCCAATCTGTATGAATTTAATGTTGCTGATATATAAAGCTGGGGCAATAGCACAAATCATGTTGGTTTTCCGTGAGGATTATGAGAACGTGTACAGGAACACAACACAGCACAAGTCACTGTCACTGATGCATATTGCTCCTTTCCTTTTCCAAAGCAATCTCTACTTCATAAAAAAGTCCTATTAAAAATGGTTTGAGAAGAAATTTACCAGAGTTTGTAGAAAAGTAGATAATAAAAGAGGTTAAATGAAGAAGAAATATGAATGGCATTAAGGAAAAATAACATATGACATTCAGAGTCCAGAAGGCACAGTAGTATTATAAAAATTTGCTAGTACAGAAAAGAACCTGTGAATTTTTCTTTTCATTTGATAAGACAAAACAAGGCTACTATTAGATTTCAAAGAAGTTAGAGCTATTGACAAGTATTTATGACAGAACTGTTTTTCCATAATGCATTTTCAGTATTTCATGAATTTTAAGGGCAGTTTTCCACAGACATCAAGGATGTAGAAACAGTTTACTAACTCAGAATTGCTAAGCCTTTATTCCATCCATCCATTATCCAATCCAGTATTTCCCAAATACCTATAACACTAGCATTATGCAAGGGCCTGGATTTGCAGGAAGTGGTACAACTACTCTACAGAGGGAACCAGATTCCCGATTATCAGATACAGAATTATAGTTTGATGAAAAGCCTTTGCAGGTAGGTCTGAGAGATACCAGAATGGAAAAAGGGAGCCTCAAGTCTAGAAAAATCAGCGTTCCTTGATGGAAAAGAAACAGTGAGTGTGAGGTGAAGTTCTAAACCCCAAGTGGGGAGTGGGGTTCTTCATGTGCTGTGCTGTCCATATTAATGTACCTTCCTTAATTTTAAGGTTTTGTGACCTGAAAGGATGTCACTCTAAAGAGATGCTTACCCTCTTAGCTCTGTAATGTGGGTCTCAAGTCATACAGGAGGTTTTTTCAATATAAAGAAAGGGAGTGGCAGCAGCAGGACTAACATTCAGAACTCCAGACTTCTAATGCCTCAGACTCCACCTGCCCAAAGTCCCGTAGGGGTTCAGGAAACGACAGAGTGGAAAAATGACTGAAATACACCTAGAAGCTACCCCACTCTTATTTTGCCAGTCATGTTAACTAATTCCCCTTGGATCAACTTAGAAGAGTGTGTCATGACGCTGCTCAAGGTTCTCCATTCTCTCATTACTCGAGATTCTTTATGGTTCCCAAAAGCCCCAGCATGCCAGCTTCTGTAAGGTGGTTTTGGAGATGGTTCACAGCCACATAAAGAGAAGTTGCCCAATCACAGATGCAGTCTCACCTGGGCATGAAAGGAAATGTGTGTCAACACATTGTATTTTCTGAATACCTAATCCACTAATAAATGAATAAAAATGGAAGAGGAGAAAGGGAAAGCGGTAAATCATGTTTGAAGGATATAAGAGCTGTGGAGAGGAAGAAAGCAGTGAGCATGAATTAGACCAAAGTAACCTAGATTTTGAGTCAAGAGAACTGATGAAGTTGAGAAATTTGCTCTCTCACTGGACCTTACTTTCTTCAGCTACCAAATAGTTTTATTTACTTCTGATGTTTGTCTCTGTCACAGATTGTAAAATACAAAGAGATGAGAATAGATAGAGAAGTTAAAGTATTATCCCCAAGATAGGAATTTTAAGGGAAATTTTCCCTTATGCTGGTTCCCACTCTTCCATACCCCGTGTAGACTCAGTCTTGCCTTTGCTTTCCCTTTTATGATGTAAGTCAGGAAGATGGTACTTCCTAAGTGTGCAAGTTAAGGAAAAAACATTGTAGATTCAGATCTTCCTTGTTCTACCCCTTAATTCTAGGGTGATGTGTCTGAAGACTCTTTTAATTCCACAGTACTAGGGATTTTTATAACACAACGAATGCTGTCCCAGAACATTTCTTTTTGTAGTTCAAAAATGGACTTTCTACTCTGTCCACACTCAAAAACATATCTAATTCTGCAATGCTGATTTTAACCATTATGCTTATCAAGAGACCAAGGACTGTAGATAAATATGTTAATATTTGCATATTATTTACATATAACAAAAGATTGTTTTCTCTTTCTCTCTTACACACACACATACTCACACACAAAATTCCTAAATATAAAGGATATGAAATAATCTCAAATCTCAGTTCTTGATTTTATTATTCTGATGTCTGTTTGAAGGGAATTTGGTAATTTTTTCACTCCCTCCTTTGCTCTTTTTGAATTACTGTATTTATGACAGAAGTTTTTCCAGGACTTTCTCTTATTTTATATAAATGAAAAACTCTAACTAAATCAGTGATATACAGATAAAAGTCAATAAAAAATTCTTTACGTAGATGTTTACTTAGATCACTCTGTAGGTTAGCATTTTCCCATCTCTATCACTCATTTTGCTTCCCCCAGCTGTGCTTTTGGCTCACATAAGTAGTAAGGTGATTTGTTAGAGCCAATCATAAATATGCTCTAGAGGAGCATGTTGGTATTCTCTTCTTGTGGATCAATTCCCTAACCCAAATTATGGTTGGTTCTTGTTTCTAAACTGAAGTGGGAAGAGAGAAAAAAAAAAAAAGGGAAGTGAAGCAGCAGGAGATGAGGATGACTGAAGCCTCTGAACAAATAAAGCAGTTATAGGTTCCCACCCACTGAAACAGTTCTAAAAGGGAGGAAGTGCCAGAAAATTCCTAAACTTGAAATTGAACTTCCCCCATTGATCTTAAGATGTATTCAGTGTCCACCAGAAGTGTAAAGGAGCAAATCTTAGTAACAGGATATAATCTGTCAACTATAGGATTACAAACACTAAGAAACTATTATTCTCACTGATGCTTGGATATGTGCAGTAGTCACTCTCGTACAAGCATTCAATTGCCAGTTGGCTTGAGTATTCTGAAGAAATCTCAGGAAAGAAATTAACGTACCTTCACACAGATAAGGAAGTATTGGGGAAAATAATGGAGTGAACTTTTAAATCAGAAAGTAAAATGTGTTCTAGATACAGTCATGCTTTGCATAATGATGGTGACATGTTCTGGAAAATACGTCATTAGCCAATTTTGTCATTATGTCAACATCACAGCACATGCTTACACAAACTTAAATGGTAGAGCCTGCGACACACCTAGTCTATGCAGTATAGCCTATCACTTCTACACTCTGAACCTGTATAGTGTGACACTGTACTGAATACTGTAATAATTATAACACATTAGTATTTGTATTTCTAAATTTACATAAATGTAGAAAACGTACAGAAAAAATTAGTATAAATATTTTTTTAAAAGTACATCTGTAGAGGGCAGCTCCATCACAATCAATGAGACCTGTGTTGTATATGTGATTTGTCGATAAATAAAATGAAGTTATGTGATGCATGACTGTATTTCAGTAAGAAAATATGTGCCAGAGAATGGGTGGTACACCTCATGAAATTTTAGGAGTTTGACACTTTAGAAAAGTATGTAGGTGTCAAATGTCTCAAGACTTGTAGATGTTCTCAACAATAGAAAATAATGTCACATCTTAATTTGTCCATCTTCATAATTCCTCTTTAGATTTTTTGCGGCTAACATGTGACATACATCACACTTCTGATCCAGGTGATAAGCTATAAGACTGCTATTTCTAACTGCAACCAGAAAAAGAATAGGTTTTTCAGCATGTCCACATTTGCATACTGGATATACATTTGCCTTCCCTGTCAAGATTGCTTCTGCTAGAACTACCATCCATAACCCATAGTACACATTATTTCTCCATAGACTCATAGTACACGTTATTTCCAAACTCATAGTTTATGCTATTTATTCACAGACTCATAGTACACTTTATTTAGTACATTCAGGTTGCTATAACAAAATATCATAAACCAGATGGCTTTTAAATAGCAGAACTTTATTTCTCATTTCTGGTGTCCAAGTCAAGGTGCCAGATGATTTGATGTCCAGTGAGAGCCCACTTCCTGGTTCATAAAAGCCTGCCACTTCGCTGTGTCCTCACATGGTGAAGAGAAAAGTCTCTTATCTCTTCAGCTCCCTATAAGGGCACTAGTCCCATTTATGAGGGCTTTACCATCATACCATTAGGTCAGCCCCTCAAAGTCCTTACCTCCTAAAATCATCATATTGGGGATTAGGTTTCAGCATATAAATGTTGGGGGGGGATACAAACATTGGGGCAATGGTATTTCGCTAGTTGCAATGATAACCAATAGAACTAGCTTCTAAACAAAGAAATTGTGTATGGTGAAAAAGTGTGGAAATGTGCTTGCAGTCCTGGAATTTATGGGATTTGTCAAAGATAGCATTGCCTGGGAGAAGCTGCCTTGATAGAATGATAGTGACTATGTCTTATAACACTAGACACTCTATCTCAACACTTCTGTCCCAATTTTATATAACTTACATACCAATACAATAAATAAAAATCTTAACATACCAATACCACAAAAGACCCTACTCCTGTTCCTGCATTTTTTTCCTGCAATAACTGAGTCATTAATTGTTTTGGAATGTCATAGTTTTGTTGTCTAGGGGCTAAATGTGAATCTGCCTGGCCTTTCTTTTGACATCCAGTCTTAGTTTCTGCATCTAAGATTACCACTCATAGCATCCCAAATGCCAATAAGTAAAGCTCTGTGAATCTTTATCCCGTCTTCTACTAATAAACATAATTAATACATTTTGTCTCTAATTTTGTCTACTTTGTGCAACACTGATTCCATCACACAATCTCAGAGACAAATAATATTAAAGTCTTGTGGTCAGAAATTACTCCAGTAGGATATGCAAATATTCAAAGAAATAAATACAAAAAGATAGGCTTCTGTCTTAACATAAAGACAAATAGGATACTTCTGGTGTAGGTTATCTGGAACATGTCACTGAAATACAGATTCCTTCCATCCTTACCACTTTGTAGGAAAATACCACCTAAAAAAATCATTGGTAAGTGTAAGATGCATTATAAAAAAATTACATTTTTACCAATCTATTGCATAATTATGGTAATACACTGTTTTGTTTTTCATCGTCTAACACATTAATAAACTTCAGTTTTTTATTTGTTTAATGATTTTGGTTACTTCCCCTTTAAAAAATAACCTATTCATTATTTGGAAAAATGTAACAGGGTATTTTTTATTTTTGTTATTGAATGATAGGATTATTAAATACACCTTTTTATGTTTGGGCTACAAAACACATTTCACCATATTTTGGTAATGCCCACAAAAAATGTTTTCAGGAAAATGAGGAGTCTTGTGCCACGAAATTTTAGATGTATTATTTCCTTACAACATAAATGAATGTATTCACATGCCATTACATTTATAAGTATAAAAGAGGTCAACTAGATTCCTTCTAATTTATCATATGGGTATTTCCATAGGAAGAATGCACTTGGTGTTTATTTCATGATTGATTATTTTGTCCAATACCAACTATTCATCTTTGCTCACTTAAAAATGATATTATCAACACAGAATACCCACTGCGAACCTGAGTGATACACTTTGACATTTTTTATCTGCAGGCAAATTCATTTTTCTATGTTTAATGATAAAAGTATTAGGGAAAATATTATTACAGAGAATATCAAGAAAATAATTCCGCTTAATATTCTGTTGTTTAATTTACACATAATGCATATATTTATGAGGTATGTAGTGGTGATTTGATACTAAAACATATAGTGACCAGATCAGGGTAATTAGCATACCCACCATCTCAAGCATTCATCATTTCTTTTTGTTAGAAACAACCAATATTCTCCCTTTAGATATTTGAAACTATATATTTTTGTTAACTATAGTCATCCTAAAGTGCCATAAAACATTAGAAATTATTACTTCTATCTAGCTGTAATTCTGAATTCTTTAAAAAAAATCTCTCTATATCCTCCCCCTTCTTTCTATACTTCCCAGTCTCTGGTATCCTCTATTCTACTTTTTACTTATATGAGATCGACTTTTTTTCCCCTAAGGAAACAGTTCTTCATCAGTATATGCAAATCTTGCTCCTATTTATAGAAGGTATAGAATACATAGTGTTTTGTTAAACGATTCCAGTATTTCTACATACTTATTCTCTCTCTCTTGTTCTATTAAAAATATTGCCACAATATACATCCTTGTACATATAACCATAGACTAGTGCTTTTTGTGGAAATTCCTATACAAACTGTATTACACTCTTAAAATACACATACGCTTAAATATGATGATATGTATTTGCCATCCTACGTTCCTCTCAAATAGTTTCCTTCTAAGCATAGCTATTATTTACTGACTTGTCAACGTATACCTTTGAAATTCTGAGGTGATTGCCTTTATTAGAGCGAATATCTTGATTAGAATTAGGTTGGACCTTAACTTCGCAGTAACTTGGATGGACTTAGAGTCTATAATACTGAGTGATCTATCACAAAAACTAAGAACTGAATACCACATATTCTCACTCATAAGTGAACCTTGAATAATTATCATAATACAGTAAGAAAGGGATTGGCAGTAGTGGGAAACTGCCAGGGGAGGTGGGGTAGGTTGGCAGTGGTGGGAAACTGCCAGGGGACAGGGGACACACCTCATCAACAAGGTTACCAGCATAATGAACATTTGTATACCTAACCATGAATTGCACCCCACATCTTTAAAATAAAGAATTAAAAAGAATAGTTAGGATCTTAATAAAATAATTAGGAAGTATTTGTTTTTAACCCACAAAGTTATGTGGGAAGTGGTGTCTAATACATTGAGCTCACATCCTTGATATATTAAAACCCAGACCTAACAACTTCTTCAAACTCCAGCATAAATGTTACTTTATTATGATTTTTCTCTGCCATTTTCCCTACATAACTAACACCTAATCCACTCTGTCTTGGAATCTGATTTGTTTTAACCTGTCTGGTACCACAGCTCACACACTCTCTCTTCTTTCATCCTTCTCTCTCCCCACCACTTCAGTCCTCATTCCTTTCTAAATACCACCAACAGATCATTCTTTAAACTTTCAGGTTTCAGGTAGAGTTCCGTATAATAATTGTATATACAAAAACTTCACCTGAGATGTAAGACTTGGTTTAATATCGTCTGTCAGAAATCACAACACATACCACAATTCTCTAAGAAAAAGTTTCCCTATCCACAGCTAATCTCATCTCTGACTTCTTTTCTCACCCCAGCGAAAACAGACTCCGGAACTTTCAGAACATGCTCCTGCTGGCATCCTGAGAACGCAAGGCTGACGAACCACAGATGCGCAGATGTCGCCTCTGATGTGCGTTTAAAGAGAACCTAAGGCGCATGCGCAGTCCCTGCAGGGTCGTGTGTCCTGCGCCTGCGTTCTGGGGCTTTATGCCTCCCATACTGCTTCGACCACTCTGGCTGTAGCCTTGGCCATCGCCTCTGGCTTTGGTCCGTCCTTTTCTCTGAAATTAAAAAGCGGTTTTCACAAAGGCTTTTTAATAGAAGGGAAACTCGCTGAAAGTATTTCATCCCAGTAGATTCTTCGTAGATCCATACAGCAAGAGGGAAATACGACAGGGGCAAGGATGCGGTCAAATGACAGGCTAGAAGCTCTTGCCTGTTTGCATAAGGAATCGGAATTTTCATTAATGCCGGATCTGACACAAGCTACCTTTAATGTGCAGAGAATGGCACATAGCAAGGAGGGAGAAATCTTTATCATGGATAACAACCCACAATTACTGAGCCCTTATGACTGAGACATCCCAATTGTAAGTTAAATACATAAATAAATAAATGAGAATAAAAAGATTTTGATAATTCAGTGGTTTTCTCAAATCTTACATTTTATGAAAATATTAAATCGAAAAACCTATGAGTTAGAAGGAAACAGATAAAAAATGAAAGGAGTTCAGCTAAAAATTGTTAATATCAAAGCAAACTACTCCTCAAAGCATTTCTAATAGAATTTTACAGTGTTTCTTTGGCATCCATGCAAGCAGAACTGAAACCCAAGAACTATCATTTGGTGTACATATCAGTAAAAAAAATCAGTTCACCTTTTAAATTAATATATTTTATTCATTTGTAAAACATTTGCATGTACAAAAATATATTTCATTTTTAATAACAGGTAACTCAGATCTATTTTTATGATTTTTTTTTAAAAATAGAAAATAAAGTGCCATAGTCTGACTTAAAATAAAATTTTAGAGCGAGCATACTTCAAGAAGAAGTCAAAACAGGATATTTTGGTATTATTTGTTTTATTAGGAGTAATGGATGTGGTATATTTATATAAACAATCAGATTCATACTAAATAAGTATATTTTAACAAAATTAATTTTACCTAAGTTTTTTGATACGAGAAAAAGAATTTAAAACACACCTGGGATTCCTTGAATTTCCTTATAATTTTCTTGAACACAAAATCTTATCTTTAGTTACTTTGTAAAAATTGTATTTAATTTTAATAGACACATAATAATTGTACATATTTATGGGGTACACAGTAATGTTTTGACACATCCAATGTATAATGGTCCAATCAGGCTAATTAGCATTTTCATCACTTCAAACATTTATAATCTATTTGTGCTGGGAGCACTGCAAATCCTCCCTTTTAGCTACCAAGCATATATAATCTATATTGTTGACTATAGTCATCCTACATTGCTGTAGAACACTCAAATTCATTTCTTTAACTGTAATTTTGTATACTTTGATCAATCTCTCCCTATGGTCCCTCACCCTTCCCAGGCTTTAGTAACTATTGACAGATCAATGAATAAAGAAAATATGGTGTAAACACACAATTGAATAATATTCAGCCATAAACAGAATGAAATGTTGTCATTTACAACCATACAGATAACCCTGAAGGACAGTATGTTAAGTGAAGGCTGCCAGAATAAAAAGACAAATACCACATGTTCTCACATATATGGAGTCCAAAATAGTTGACATAAAAGTAAAGAGTAATAAATTGTGTGAGTGCTTAGTACATTGTAGAAAATTAAAACTATCATACAAATTCAGAATAGTACAGATTTAATTTCTACTTTTATTTATTTCCTTCTCATGCCCTTTCGTCTTTTCTTTCAGGCAATTCACAAAACACAGCCCTGAAACACCCACAATTAAATGCTACTGAATTTTTTCATTATCTCACTGTTCTCACGTTTTCTTTTTGTTATTTCAGGTTAAGATTATTATTTAAAATGCTACTAAAAATGAGTTCAACTGTTAAAGTAAAAATTGTTAAGTTGATATGCAGGGAAAAGTTCACTAAGATATTCAGGTCTAAGCCAAAATCAGTTTGTGTGTGCCTACGTCAATGCCTGAAACTTTAAATAAACCTTCATAAAAAACCATGGATTATATTCTTTCAAATGAGTAGCTCTAAAAATCCAACTTATCTAAAAATATTTCATTAAAAAAGTCTCTTTGAGACAAATAATGCCTTTGACATAAATTGTCTAAGGTAGCCAACAGAGAGTCAATCTGACATCCTATTGGAAACCTCTTAGAGTTCTGCATGTGAAACCAATCTCTCTGTCACCTCTTCTATGACTGTGGAAGACTAACTTTCTCTTTATGAGGCCTAATTAGGACTGTGTTCTGCAATTACAGGTATTTTATTCTAGATCATCAGTCTTCCCCATCAACTGACTCAGTCTCATTAGCAAAGAAAACTTGCTATGAGCTAATTCGCCTCTAAAATAACAATAATAATAGAAATAATAATGTAAAACAAGGAAGAAAAAAGTAACAGTCAACAATAAAGATAAAATTTCAATAACTCCCAGTTTATTTTTTCCTCCCTGCACAAACTTAACATAGAATATTTCAAAACTGACCATGACACACACCTTTTATTTTCTTTCTTTTTTTCTACAACCATACCATGGCCTTTCATCACTTCTAATCTTTTTGATTGGTTAAAGCACCATTCATATTTTATTATTTAATATAATATCCTCATCTTTAAATCAGTTTCTTACCAATAATTCATGCAGAGTTACTTCCTTCTTGTTTTCATTTTATTTTTATGACTTCACTTTCCAGTCATTCTTTTTTCTTAGATTATCACATTGAAATTTACATTCATCTGATTTTTATTTTGCCTCACAGAATACTCTTTAGCAATCTTAATTGGGGCCTTGTTTTTCTGTGTTCTATTTCTAACTGTTAGATTGTCATAATGCTCTATTTTGGTCCCTTTTTTATCCCCCTAGTATCATTTAGTCTAAGCTTTAAATACTATCTGATGAGGATTACCACAGTTATACTTCATTGATGTTTTCGTTTATTCAATAAATATTTAGTGAGCACCTATTGTGTACCAGGCATTGTTTGAGATATTGATTGTTGAATATAAATTATAAGAGGTTGTTGTTTTGGACTAAGCTCCTGAACTAGGCCCCAATAGACCTGACTAAAGACCAAAATGGAGTCAATTTACTAAAGTTCTACACCAAACCAAAACTAAGTTGTTATCTGACCTTCCTAGAAATGCAGAGAGATAATGAAATTTTGTTGAGAATTACAACTAACGTCCCTCTGTTTTAAATCTTACTAAATAAATAACCTGGCCAGGCACAGTGGCTCATGCCTGTCATCTCAACACTTAGGGAGGCTGAGGTTGGAATATTGCTTGAGCCCAGGAGTTCAAAACTAGCTGAGGCAACAAGTGAGACCTCATCTCCACAAAAAATTTCAGAAAATTTTGAAAGCCTGTTTGTGCATGCCTTTAGTCCCAGCTACTTAGGACTAGCAAAAGGATTGTCTGAGTCCAAAGGAGTACTGTGGTGAGTCATGATTGTGCTGCTTGCTGTACTCTCTAGCCTGGGTGAGAGTCAAACCCTGAATCAAAAAAAAAAAAAAGAACTTGTACTAAAATTATGAAAATCATGTATGTGGACTTCTGTGAGCATTTGACTAATAGCAAAAGGGGTCTAATAATCTTAACAGAGAAGCATGCCCCTTCATTAGGATTTCTTACCATAATGAAAATATCTAACTAAAATATTGTATTTACTGGAAAACAGCATAAAACATCAACAGCTATAAAACATCACCATGGAATGCAATAATTAATGGATGAGATAAACACACAGGGCTTCACAGAAGTTGAAAAATCTTTTAATGTTCAGCAAGAGTTTCTCAGATTATTTTAGTGATAAAGGAAAATTTTAAATGGGGAATTCATGACAATGTCAGGCAGGTAGATCTATGATAGCTGGAGACTATGAACTAGAAAAATCGTGAGGATGTGGGATTCCACGTAGTTCCCATTACCCAAATACATATGTTATGAGGAAGGCAGTGCTGAGAGACATGGCTGGAAAGGTTGGCGGAAGCCATGACAATCTGGGGCTCAGCATGGGAACTGAATGAAGACATCCCCCTTGGAAGGCAAAGCCCCAGAGGGGATCCGTGTGCGTGGCAAGGCCCCACGTAAAGTCTTGAGGAAGTTCTGCATGGCTGTCCTGTGACTCATGGTCGCCTGGTTATTCCCATTATATTGTTATACTCCTGCCTTACAGGAATAATGTGTTTCAATCTCCCTCGGAAAAGAATAATGTAGCCAGAATTGGAGGGTACAGTGTCTACAATGCCAGTAATAAAGCAGTCAATGTTTCAACATCGGCTACACCTCAGGAAATCAAGAATAGGAGCGGTCATCAATAGAATCAATTATTGTAACATCCACTGCAACAAAATGTACCTTTAACTGTATGGCAAATGAAACACTTAGAGATTTTCTATTAAGTTGTGGCATAAGAATTAACAGAAACTGAAGGTAAAAACTGTTACAGATAACATA